>NW_007248647.1:1545-4190 GCF_000164805.1 Carlito syrichta | reverse complement strand
CCCCAGCAAGTTGAGGCTGCAGTGGCCGGGAGCGGCCACTGCACTCCCAGTCTGGGCGATGGAGTAAGACTCCAACTTAAAAAAAAAAAAAAAAGAAAAGAAAAAGGGGGGAGAAGTATTACCTTTTGCTGAGAAGAACTTAATTAGATGCATCATTTCCTTTTACTAGATATTTATTACTTGGGCAAGACATCCACTTAAATTAACAAATTTCTATCCTTTTCAAGAGTCAAAATATTATTCTGACATAGTACTGTACTGATTTGTTCATTAGAAGCAAAAAATTGGGCAGCTGTTAAGGACATTGTACAGAATATCATTCAAACTGCACACTAACCCTTCTGCTCAGAATAAAATTAAACTTGACACTTTTCATTTACATAAAGCTGACAGTTTCAGCCTGTTGGAAAATTTTCTGGAACTTCAAGTTCCAACATGGACATAAATATCACCCGAAGATCTCTTGAATAGAATGTTTCACCAAAACAGAGGAGATCTTCTTCATGGATTATTTAACAATTAATACAGAGTAAAGGAGGCTTATTCTTATAGACCAGTGTTTCCTATAATAATTTAGTATCTTCGTTTTTGTTTTTTGTTTTTTGCTGTCTGCTACAACCATTATCTGGGTAAATGAAAGATTCCCACATTCATCTTTGTATTTCTGAAGTGGTCGTAAGATAGTATATTAAATAAATAAGTAGGAGGATCAATTGGCATCCGTTTTACTAATTTTTGAGAAAAAATAGAAAAAAAATTTCAAATCAAAATTATTGAAAGGTAAATAAGTTTTAAGGAGAAATATTTTATGGAGATTTGATACCTGGTAAGATGGAAGATTAGAAAATATTAGAGTTGACAAAGCATATTATTTCTCCATAAATGGCATATCTTAAGATGAGAACTTTTAGCTATTGCCTAAAAGTTGACTTTTTCCCTGTGCCGGCTTCATCCATAGGATAGTTGAAAGATACTGACAGTAATTTCAATAATCATATCCAGAAATAAGAGCATACAGAAGCAGACAAGATTTTCTCTTATAGTGTCTTCTTAAGTGTGAGAAGAAGTTTCCCAGAAATCCTTTAGCAGCACACATGAACTAAAAGTGAATAGTATTTTGATGAATCTATCAAGAAGTGCTAATTAAAAATCTATCTATTGTTTATAACTAGGGTGATCACAAAATTATCATCTACACAGAGGCACTTTTAAAAGTGCAAGAAAGAGTTAATAATTACAATGAGGCAGAAAGGATAAAACAACATGTTATGTACAAATCAGAAATAGATACTTTAATTATAGATGGCTTTTGCCCTCTGTGCATACCCAATTTAAGGTAGACAACTTAAAAATTAACAGAGTACATGTGAACAGGATACTGGTTAATTATAATCAATCAAATATATAATTTGATCAAATGTATTTTATTCTTAGAAGCAAAACTGTGGCTTACAGTTTCACTTAAATGTATCATTAAGCATGTTGTCTTCATCTAAAATAAAGTCTAGAATAGAAAAGAATAGGAACTGTGAATGAGAGAAACATTTGAAAGGCCTGAGGCAGTTCCACCAGGAAGGAGATTTAGCAGTGGGTCATGAAAACTATTTGTAAGTCCTTTGAGAACTGTCATGAACAAGAAGGTTATACCTATTTTCTATGTCTCAAAGGTCAGATCTAGGGTTAAATAATGAAAGAAAAAATAAATTACATATTTTAGATATACAAAAGATTCATTTTGAACAATGGAGAGTGCCCAACAACAGAATAGGTTGTCACGATGTTAATGAGTTTTACAACAGAAGTGCACAAGAGGGGTTCGCAGCAAGATGGTGAAGGAGCAACCCGGTGTCTGAGGCCCTCTGCAAGGGAGATCTGCAGTGGGTTTCTGACTCTTGCCCCGGGGGGCTGGGGACGCCAGCATCGCAACGTGCTTTTCAGACAGAGCTCGGCTGTTACCACTGCGACATCGCAACGACTGGACAGTTACTGCAGTGCAAACAGTCCCACTGCTGCCGCCGACCACCGCAGCGGCCCCTCCCCCCACCACCGCTGCCATCGCCACAGCGGTCTCCGTGATGGGTAGCACTTCAAACCACCCGGGGCCTGAGGCGATCCACACCAAACCCCTTCAGGGAAGATCTGCTGGGATCGCTGCCACCTCTCCTTGTCCTAGACTGTCCTGCCCAACCAGCGTGGGGTTCCTGTTGCCTGCTCAGAGGCAGGCAGCCATCTTGTTTCTGTCCGGCCCCACCCCCTCTGGGGCGAGAAGCTGAGATAGCACCACCTGCTGGTGATTCAAGGTAACAACATCGAAACGGGAGAAATAAACTTGATAAAGACATAGACCAAACTGCTGAACGGAGGTTAATCTGAACTGTCCTTCACAGCAGATCAGGGGAACTGACCCTAACTGCAAACTAATTCACCAGCTTGAAAAGAAAACTAGAAATCAGACCTGAAAGGACATTGGACTTAAACGAAATGTCTCAGAGTGTGCTTCATTGATTATATTAGTTTAATGACTTAATTCTATTCCTACTGTATAGTTCCCTTTTTTCTTTTTTCCTTTTCCTTTCTTCTCTTTTCTTCTCTCTGTAAACCATATCTTTGTATAGAGGAACAGCACACTAACAAGGTGGTTGGTT
>NW_007248647.1:0-589 GCF_000164805.1 Carlito syrichta | reverse complement strand
ACTCCCAGACACATAAAAATTTTGCCTAAACAAAGTAGCTATGAAAGGAAAAAATCCTAAAGGCAGCAAGAGAAAAAGGCCAGACTACCTACCAGGGAAAACCAATCAGAATAGCAGCAGATTTATCCACAGAAACCCTTCAGTCCAGGAGAGCCTGGATCCCTATCTTCAAAGTTCTA
Organism: Carlito syrichta; assembly: GCF_000164805.1. NCBI lineage: Eukaryota > Metazoa > Chordata > Mammalia > Primates > Tarsiidae > Carlito > Carlito syrichta. Next base: position 410 of record NW_007248647.1, on the reverse strand, counting down.
AAAGAGAAACAATTTCAACCAAGAATAACTTACCCAGACAAACTAAGCTTCATTAGTGAGGGAGAATTGAAATCTTTTCCAGACATCCAATCCCTAAGAAACTACGTTGCCTCCAGACCACCTCTACAAGAAACACTTAGGAAAGTACTGAACACAGAAGAAAAATAAAAAAGAACAACAGCATTCTTCACAAGAATACAGGCAAAAGATTAAAAACACACATGACCCAACTCCAAAACCCAAAGAAAGACAATAAATAAACAGGAACAACTCTGTAAGAACCTTATGACAGGGATCAACTCTTGCATTTCAATTATTAACCTAAATGTGAACGGTCTAAATGCACCACTGAAAAGACATAGAATGGCAAAATGGATAAAATATCACCAGGCAACAATCTATTGCCTGCA
>NW_007248646.1:5838-7629 GCF_000164805.1 Carlito syrichta | reverse complement strand
CCAACTTGTAAACTGACAAGTTAGCTCAGCTAACCTGTCAGGCAAATAGTTAGGCCAGCTAGCAAGTCGGTGACTAGTTGGCTGACTGCTTAGGTCAGCATACCAGCACACAACTAGTTAACCGAGCTAACTAGTGGGCCAAATCGTCAGTCAACTTGTCTCCTCTAAAGTATTAACTTTACTCTCTAACTTTCGATCTATAATCTCCTGAGTAGCTAATGCAATAGAAACAGTCTTAGATAACTGATCAGCAAAGGTAGCTGTATGAACTTCCTTAGATAGTGCTACAGCTGAAACTGTTACTGAAGTAGCGATAACTTATTGATGTTGTAATTCCTAAAATTAAAGTAGCTAAAAAAATTTCTGTCTTTCTAACACAGCATTAACCTCATACAATGTCTGTAAACCCTATTCAGCATATCAACGGAATGACAAAGATATGGGGACTATCAAATAGGGGAGTTGCTTAAGAATGACAAATCCCTCATAAACAGCGTTGGTTAAACAATTATTAAAGTGCATTCAGTACAAGATATCTTATAAGCATTAGCACAATAAACAATTTTAACAGTTTGATATTCATTCTAAATAAGAAATATATAAGGAGATTGCATGTATGGTGTAATAAGGTATGACTGAGTTTGTCCAACAGATCTAGACAGGCTGACTGGTTGAAGGGCTGTGAGAGCTCTCCATAGATGAGGTTGAATAATCTTCCAGACGCCGTACTTGATGGACAGTACTGGAGGCACCCATCCACTGGAATGTCACCTAGCTGTGGCAAGCCATTAAAAACCCCAGTCGCTCGGTGGCTCAGTCTGTAATTCTGCGCCTTTGGGAGACTGAGGTGAGTGGATTGCCTGAGCCTGCATTTTCAAAACCTGCTTGGGCAGCGAGACCTCATCTCTACAAAAAAAAAAAAAATCAGCTGGGTGTGGTAGTGCATGCCTGTAATTCTGGCTACTGGGAAGACTGAGGTGGAAGGATCTTTGGAGCCCAGCAGGTCGAGGCTGCGGTAGCCGGGAGTGGCCACTGCACTCCAGTCTGGGTGAAAAAGTGAGGCTCCAACTCAAATAAATAAATAAATAAATAAATAAATAAATAAATAAATAACCCCAGTCATTAATATATACTCTTTTAACGGGTACAGGATAGTCCAATTTAGAGTTATAAGCACAGTCTCTCCATTTTGGGAATCCAGTATCTCACTGGACTAGTGACCAGTCCTTTTCTGTATCATTGAAGGGACAAGCAGGTACTTTGAGAGGTGGTGAAGTTCTAGTCACATGACTAGGGTCAGTTCCTCCAGGCATTAACATCTCCAGCCACCAACTGTCCTTGATATTGTCCTGATAAGGGCTTTCTGTACTCAGAAAGTTAAAGGTAGACATTAAGCAAGAAGCCCAGTACCTGAGCACGAAATAAAGCAGGCCCTCCCATTTGGCTCAGCTGCATGAGTAGGCAAGCTACCTAGTTAGCTAACGAGTTAAGTCATCTGGCTAGTTAGGTAGCTAAATAGTTAGCTAACTATTTAATTCAACTGGCTAGCCAGCTGACTAGCTGGTTAAGTCAGTTGGCAACCAGTTGACTAGTTAAAGTCAACTCATTAATTCAGATGGTTATCCAGCTGGTTAGATAGTTAAAAAACTAGTTAAGTCAGATGGCTAGACATCTGGCTACCTAGAAATTTCAGCTAGTTAAGCCAGTTGAATAGCTAGGTAGGTGGCTAGTTAAGTCATCTAGTTAAGTCAGCTTGCTAGCTAGTTAAGTCAGTGAGTTTAGTCAGCTGGA
>NW_007248646.1:0-5417 GCF_000164805.1 Carlito syrichta | reverse complement strand
CCTAGTAAAGTCAACTGGCTAGCTAGGTAGCCAGCCAGTTAATTCAGCTAGCTAAGTTGGCTTGCTTGCTAGATAGTTAGTTAGGAAGCTAGGTAATTATTTCAGCTAGTAAAGTCAGTTGGTTTGCTAGGCAGCTAGTTAGTTAAGTCAGCTAGTTACATCAGCTGGCTAGCTAGTTAAGTCAGCTAGTTAAGTCATCCTGCTAGCCACCTGCCTAGCTTGAGTAGCTAGCTAGTTAAGTCAGCTGGCTTGCCAGATGACTAGCTTGTTAATTCACCTAGTTAACTCATCACTTTAGCCAGCTGGTTAGCTAGGAAGCTAGGTAGTTAAGTCAGCTGGCAAGCCAGTGGGAAACATAGGTATCTAGCTAGTTAAGTCCATTGACTAGCCACCTGTCTAGCTAGTGATGTCAGCTAGTTAAGGCAGCTGGCTATCCAGCTGGCTAACTATTTAAGTCAGCTAGTTGAGTGAGCTGGCTAGCCAGCTGGCTAGCAGGTTAAGTCACCTAGTTAGTTCATGTGTTTAGTCAACTGGTTAGCTAGGTAGATAGCTAGTTATGTCAGTGAGTTAAGTTAGCTGGTTAACTAGGTGGATAGCTAGTTAAGACAGCTGCCTAGCCAGATGACTATCTAGTTAAGTCAGCTAGATAAGAAATCAGGTTAGCCAGCTGGTTAGTTAGGTGGTTGGCCTGTTAAGACAGCTCGTTATCAGGCTGGTCTGGTAGGTTTATAGCTAGTCAAATAGGTGCCTAGCTAGCCAGCTAGCTAGTCAGCTTGCTAGTTAGCAAGAGAGTTAAGTCAGCTAAGTCATCAGCTGGCTAGTCAGCTAGATCATAAGTCAGCTAGTCAGCAAAATAGCCAGCAGGCTAGTTAGTTAAGTAACCTAGTTAAGTCAACTGGCTATACAGCTGGAAAGCTAGGTAGCTAACTAGTTATGTCAGCTATTCAGCCAACTTGCTAGCTATTTAACAGCTAGTTAAGATGGCTGGCTTGCCAGCTGGCTAGCTAGGTAGTGAACTATTTAAGTCAGTTGGCTAGCCAGATGGCTAGCTATTTAAGTCAGCTAGTTAATTCATCTGTCTTCCCAACTGTCTAGCTATGTAGCTAGCTAGTTAAGTCAGCTGGTAGCCACCAGGCTAGCTACTGTTGTCAGCCAGTTATGTCAGCTCGCTAGCCAGCTGGCTAAATTGTTATGTCAGCTAGTTTAGTGGGCTGGCTAACCAGTTAGCTAGCTGGTTAAGTCAGCTAACTATACAGCTTGCTAGTCAGCTAGCTAGCTGGTGAACTACATAGGCAAGTCAGCTAGCCAGCTACCTAGCCAGTTAGCTAGCTAGTTAAGTCAGCTAGCTAGACAGCTAGATAGCTTGTTTGCTATCTAGTTATGTCAGCTAGATAGCCAGCTAGCTAGTCATCTAGCTAGTTAAGTCAGCTAGCAAATCAGTTAGTTATTTAGCTAATTAGTCAGCTATCAACTCAGCTAGCTGGTCATCTAACTAGTGGGCTCACTCGCTTTCCATCAGTTCAGCATATTTGTTGGCTCCCTTGCCTACCAACTGGTCAGGAAATGAGTCAGTTCACTCGCCAGCCAACAGGCCAACTAACTTGTCGGCTTGCTCACAAGCCAACAGGTTAGCTAGATATTCGGCTTGCTCACCAGCTGACTAGTTAAGTCAGCTCACCAGTCAGCTTGTTCGCCACCTGACGAGTTAAGGCAGCTAGCCAGTCTCATCACTCGCTGGCTGACTAGTTAAGTTGGCTCCCAGTTCGGCTCATTTGCCGGCCTACTATTAAGTCCTCTGACCAGTCTGCTCACTCACCAGCTGACCAAGTCAGCTGACCAGTCAACTCACTCGCCGGCCGACTGGATAAGTCAGCTGACCAGTTGGTTAACTCGCTGGCCGACTAGATAAGTCAGCTGACCTGTCAGTTCACTCACCAGACAATTAGTAAAGTCAGCTCACCTCTCGGCTCACACACAGGCCGACTAGTTAAGTCAGCTAACTCGTCGGCCACCTAACTGGCCAACCAGTAAGTTAGATAACCTATTGGCCGAACAGTAGCCAACTTGTAAGCCAACAAGTTAGCTCAACTAACTAGTTGGCTGACAAGTTAGGCCATCAAACTAATCGGCCTACTAATTGGCTGACTAGTTAGGTCAGCACACCAGCCATCCAAATAGTTAAAAGAGCTGACTAGTGGGACAACTCGTCAGTCAGCTATCTAACCCAGCTATGTAGTTTGCAGACTAGTCGGCCAACTTACTAAGTCAGCTAACAAGTCAGTCGTGTAGTCAGCCAACGTGTTAAAACAGCTACATATTCTGCCGACTTGTCAACCAAGTTAAGTCACCTAGCTAACTCGTTAAACAACTAGTTAAGTCAGATAGTTAACTCGTTTACCAACTAGTTATAACAGGTAGCTAACTAATTAACCAACTTGTTAAGTCAGCTAGCTATTTCATTAGGCTACTTGTTAAGTAAGCTAAGTCAGTTAGCGAACCAGCTAGCTAGCTAACTCAGCTAGCTAACTCAGCTAGTTCACTAGCTAGCTAAATTTTTAGGTCAGGTACTTAAGTCTGTTAACTAATTAGTTAGCTAGTTAAGTCAGCTACTTATTCAGCTAGATCAATTGTTAGCTAAATATTTAATTCATGTAGTTAAGTCAACTAGCTAACTAGTTAAATCAGCCACTTAAGTCAGTTACCTAAGTAGTTAATTCAGCTAGCTAAGTCAGCTAGTTAAGGCAGCTTTTAATTTAGTCAGTTGATTAAGACAGCTAGCTAGCTAGTTAGCAAACGGGTTGAGTCAGCAGGTTGAGTAGGCTAGCCAACTAGTTAAGTAAGCTGAATGAGTCAGCTAGCTAGTTAGTAAGCTAACGAGTTAAGTCAACTGCTTGAGCCACCTAGAAAGCTCATTAGCTATTGAGGTAAGTGGGATGAATAAGTCAGCTAGATAGCATGTTACATAATGAGTAAGCTAACTAGTTAGCTAGCTGGCTAAGTCAGATAGCTAGCTAGCTAGGCAGCTATCTATTTAAGTAAGCTTATTAGTTAGGTAGCTAGCTCATTAGCTAACTGTTCAAATCAGCTGGCTAGTGAGGTAGCGAGCTAGTTACCTAAGTCAGCTGTCTAGCTATTACCTAGTTAGTTAATTCAGCTAATTAAGTCAGCTGGCTATTCAGTTGACTAGCTAGTTAGCGAGGTAGTTAAGTCAGTTTGCTAGCCAATTGGCTAGCTGATTAATTCAGCTAGTTAAGAGAGCTGTCTAGCCCACTGGCAAGGTAGGTAACCAGCTAGTTAAGTCAGCTAGATAGCTACCTGGCTAGCTAGTGATGTCTTCACGTTAATTCAGCTGGCTAGTCAACTGGCTACCTGGTTAAGTCAGCTAGTTTAGTCAGCTGTCTAGCAAACTGGTTTGGTAGGTAGCTAGCTAGATAAGTCAGCTTGCAAGTCAGCAGGCTAGCTGTTCAAGTTAGCTAGTTAAGTCAGCTGGCAAGCCTGCTGTCTAGGTAGGTAGCTAGCTTGTTAAGTGAGCTACCAAACCAGCTTACCAGCTTAAGTCAGCTAGGTAAGTCAGTTGTCTAGCCAGCTTGCTTGATAGGTAGCCAGCTAGTTAAGTCAGCTGACTAGCCAGCTGACTAGCTGATTAAGTCAGTTAGTTAAGTCACCTGGAAACCAGCTGGCTAGCTAGTTAAGTAAGCTCATTAATTCAGTTGGCTATTCAACTGGTTAGTTAGTTAAAAAGCTAGTTAAGGCAGATGGCTATCCATCAGACTAGCTGGTAGTTGGCTAGATAGGGAGGTGGCTATCTAGTCAGCTAGCTAGTCAGCTTGCTAGTCAGCTAGCTCATTAAGTCAGCTAGTGAGCTAAATCGCCTGCTGGCTAGCTAGTTAAGTAACCTAGTTATGTCAGCTGTCCAGCCAGCTTGCTAGCTATTTAAGTCAGCTAGCTAAGTCAGCTGACTTGCCTGCTGGCTAGCTAGGTAGCAAACTAGTTAAGTCAGTTGGTTAGCCAGCTGGCTAGCTATTTAAGTCAGTTAGTTAATTCAGTTGGCTTCCCAGCTGGCTAGCTAAGTAGCTAACTAGTTAAGTTAAGTCAGCTGGCTAGCCACCAGGCTAGCTCGTGTTGTTAGCTAGTTATGTCTACTGGCTAGACAGCTGGCTAACTAGTTAAATCAACTAGTTGAGCCTGCTGACTAACCAGCTGGCTAGCTGGTTAAGTCAGCTAATTTATTCTAGTGTCCAGTCAAATGGCTACCTAGGTCTCTTGCTAGTTTAGTCAACTGACTAGCCAGCTACCTACCTCATAGAGTCAGCTGGTTAAGTCAGCTGGCTAGCCACATTGCTAGGTACGTACCTAGCTAATTAAGTAAGCTGGCTAGCTGGATTGCCACCTAGTTAAATCAGTGAGTTAAGTGAGCTGCCTAGACAGATGGCTTGCTAGGTGGCTAGCTAGTTAAGACAACTGGCTAGCCAGATGGCTATCTACTTAAGTCAGCTAGTTAAGTCATTTAGTTAGCCGGCTGGCTAGCTAGGTGGCTTGCAAGTTAAATCTGCTCGTTAGCAGGCTTGTCAGGTAGGTGGCCAGCTAGTTAAGTCAGCTGGCTAGTCGATTGACCAGGAGGTTGGCTAGTTAGTTAAGCAGGTTGGCTATCCAACTGTCCAGCCAGTAGGCTGCCTAATTTAGCCAGCTGGCTAGCCAACTGGCCAGCCCACTAGCTGGCTAGGGAGGCAGCTAGTCAGTCAGGTAGCAAACTAGTTAAGCCAGATGGCTAGCAGTCTGGTCAAAAATGCAGCTAGCTACTTAAGTCAGCTGCCTAGCCAGCTATCCAGCAAACTTGCTAGTCAGCTAGTAAAATCAGCTAGCTATCCAGCTAGATAATTAAGTCAGCTAGCAACTCAGTTAACTATTCAGCTAGCTAGTTAAGTCAGTTAACTATACAGCTTGCTAGTCAGCTAGGTACCTGGTCAACTAGATAGGTAAGTCAGCTAACCAGTTGACTAGTCAGGTAGCTAGCTAGTTAAGTCAGATAGCTAGACAGCTAGATAGCTTGTTTGCTATATAGTTATGTCAGCTAGATAGCCAGCTAGTTAGACAGTTAGCTGGTTAAGCCAGCTAGCAAGTCAGCAAGTTATTTTGCTTACTAGTGGGCTATCAACTCAGCTAGCTGGTCATCTAACTAGTGGGCTCGCTCGCTTTCCATCAGGTCAGCTTACTAGTTGGCTCCCTCAACTGCCGACCAGTCAGCAAAATAGGAGCCTCGCTCACCATCCAACAGGTCAACTAACTTGTCGGCTCACTTACAGGCCAACAGATTAGCTAGCTAGTCGGCTGGCTCACCAGCCGACTTGTTAAGTCAGCTCACCAGTTGACTAGTTCACCACCTGACTAGTTAAGGCTGCTCCCCCATGCCATCACTC
>NW_007248645.1:837174-854661 GCF_000164805.1 Carlito syrichta | reverse complement strand
AAAAAAAAAAAAAAAAAAAAAAAAAAAAAAAGAAATAAACCAGACACAAAAGGACGTATATTGTATGATTCCACTCATGTGAGGTACCTGGATTAGTCAAATCCATAGAGATAGAGTAGAATGCTGGTTGCCAGGGGCTGAGGGGAATGAAGAGAGGAGACTTGTTCTGTAATGAGTACAGATTTTCAGTTTGGGAAGATGAAAAAATTCTAGAGATGGTTGGTGGTGATGACTGCACAACAATGTGAATAAACTTACTGCCACTGGACTGTATACTTGAAAAATAGTTAAAATGAGCCTGGGCATGGTAGCTCATGCCTGTAATCTCAGTGCTTTGGGAGGGTGAGGTGGGAAGATAGCTTGAGGCCAGGAGTTCAAGACCGGCCTGGGTAACATAGTAGGACCCCCGTGTCTACAAAATATATCTATTTAAAAAAATCACCCAGGTGTGGTGACATGTGTCTGGAGTTCCAAGTTCTAGCTACTCAGGGAAGGAGGGGGTGAGAGGATTGTTTTAGCCTAGTGAGCTATGATTGCACCACTGCACTCTGGCCTGGGTGACAGACCAAGGCCCTGTCTCAAAAAAAAAAAAAAAGGTAGTTAAAATGGTAAATTTTATGATGGTATATATATTTCACCACAGTAAAAAAACTCCCCAAACCATATTACAGAGTAATAGTAGAGAAAGTAGCAGAATAATCACTCAAGACTGCTACTCAGTTCAACATAACTACATAGTTAAGATACTCCATTATGTTAATGAATTTAATATCTGATACACATAGCCATCATAAAAAAGTTGAAAAAAGAATTATTATTATTATTATTATTATTATTATTTTTTGAGTTGGAGTCTCACTCAGTCGCCCAGGCCACCGCAGCCTCGCCTGCTGGGCTCCAGCGATCCTTCCGCCTTAGCCTTCCGAGTAGCCAGAATTACGGGCGCGCTACCACGCCCGGCTGATTTTTAAAACATTTATTGTAGAGATGCGGTCTCGCTGCCCAGGCAGGTCTCGGACCCGCGGGCGCAGGCAATCCACTCACCTCAGCCTCCCAAAGGCGCAGAATTACAGGCTGAGCCACCGAGCCCGGCTGAAAAAAGAATTATTGAATGATCAGAGTTTGTGTTCAGCTCAGCTCTTTGCTGGCGCTGTGAGCTTGAGAAATTCCCCTAAGCACTAGGAAGAGAAAGCGGAAAAAGAGGTGATGCTGCCAATGGTGATAATGATAAAAGATGATGTTACCTGTCACTTGTTCATTTTGGTCTGGGGTTGGGGTGAGAGTGGGTGATGTGGAGGGCAGAGGGGTGGGTCTTTTCTGGGTTGAAAGAAGTGGATCATGAAAATCGACCTTGCCCTGGTCAAGTGATGGCTGCAGATGGTTCTCTTTGCCACTGAAGATGTTTCAGGTGGTGCAGGGACCAGGGGCTATAGGGTGTTGTGAAGAGTTGTCTGCTTCCCTCTTTCTGGCAAGTTAACACAAGCACATACAACCCCAAACAAATTTCTTTCAGTTTCTTACTCCAAGTTCATGGTATAGAATACACAGAGTATAAATGGTATAGTGGGGTGAGGATGAACTGTGAAATTATTTGGGTTAAATCATCCTGGTGCCCTACCTAGAAGAAGGGCTTCCCTGACTAGATTTTGGGATGTTCCCTTGTGGGTACTCTTAGTGGACAAGATTGTTCAGCCCAGACCCTTTGCTCGCTTCCTGGCCTCCAGAAGTTTCCATCTCTCTTTGTCCTCTTTCCTCTTTCTATTTGTTCTTATTCCCTGAAAGGAATAACAAGTCTTCCTTCCTCTCAGGCCTCAAACATGCTCATTCCCTTATCATAGCGCCTGAGTCCCAGCCAGTCACTCCCCAGCCTTTCTCTTGCTGGGTAGGAGAGGGTACAAGCTCTAAGACCTGGGGAGAGATGGGGAGAGGAAGGAGGCTGGGTGGTCTTGACTTCAGGGGGAAGCTTGCCTACTTAAATTTCCTTTATTCTTTTCTTAAATTTCCTTTTTTTCTTTCATATGTCCTCCAGCTATTAAGAAATTCCAGATGTACCATATGGGAATTAATCTGCTCATTGGATCTACTTGAAGAATCATCATTTGCTAGCGCAGACCTTGGCCCTTATGCAAAAAGAGTATGTATCTTCTTGCTGACTTTGCGTTACTTGACCCAACCCGCTTTTATTTACTTTGCCGTAGGAAGCCCGTGTCCACCTGCTCTTTCCTGGTTTCTGTTTCTTGTCTTTCTTTGGTGCAGTTGGGGAGTAGGTGTGCAGCCCTGAGGTGATGGTAATAGTAATACTATGAATGCTGCTACTGCGACAGAGACACTAGTTTTGTCTAAGGGAGAATTGGAACAGGTCTTGGCTTGTCTGTTGAGTTGGTAGGCCAAGATGGCCAAGACTGTTCTGTGAAGACTAAGGATTCTTTGGGGAAGGATTTCTTTAGGGAGGCAGCAGAAGCCGGGCACAATAAGCTTGGCCTAATAACCAATCTTAGATCTTCAAAGGGGGTGGTGATTTGTGCCCCTAATCAAAGGTCCCTTCCTCACAGAGGACTTCTGGATGATTCTATCTGAACCGATGCTCTCTCCTCCTCATATCTCCTTTAAAAAGATGTTCCTCCACACTTGAACATCTTTCTCTGTGATGCTTATTACCATCTAAAATGATCTTACTCATTGCTTTGCTTGCTTATTTATCATCTTTTCCCTCATTGACTAGAAAGGAAGTTCCACGATGTCAGGGACTGTTTTCTTTTTTATTTCTCCTCTAGCCCCATGCCTACCACAGAGTTGGTGTCAATGAGAGAATGAATATTGTGCAGTGAAGGCACTGTCTTGAATTTTGCCCTAACTCAGTCTCAGTCTTATGAACTTATGTATGTATCCTAGGAAGAGCGAAGCTTATAAGTAAAAACTGAAAGACATTTCATAAATTAGGTAAAACCCTGGCACCCAATAGCTCCTGGCCATTGTTCAAAAGCAGGGTTGTTGGCTCCTAGCCCTTTTTTTCAGCAATCTGGTTCCTCCAAGTGCTCCAGCTGAAGCCAACATGTGAGCCACCTGAAGCAGGTCCCACTGTGGAAGACTGAGGCTTTAAGGCATGGTCGTTCCTTCAGGGGCATGGTGTTTGGGCATCTTAGTCCCTTTGGCCAGGAGGCACTTAAGTCATATTTGGAATTTTATGCCCCTTCTTCTCTTTTAAAATTAAAAAAAAATATATTTTATTTTATTTTAAAGATGTGGGGTACAATTCAGGATTACGTATACAAGTGGTCATCGTACAGGTAAAGTTTGGGCCTCTCTTTGGTCCCCACTTTGCCTGGTTTGAGATCAGGTACGCTTAGTGATGTTATATGCCCTCCAACTTCTCCTGGCAGTGTCCCACTACTGCCAATCCCTTTCTTATAGTATTATGGTAAATGTTCAGGGTCCGCTTATGAGGGAGAACGTGTGGTGCTCTGTTCTTTGTCTCTGTGATAGATTACTGAGTTTGATAGACTCAACCCTTCTTCTCAATCCAGACTTTGACCATAAGTCAGAGAAAATGACATAGTCTCCCCCTTGTCCTCTTGGGGATCTGAAAGAACAAAGGTATTATATAGGCAGCCACGTGAATACCTAAGGAGGCAATAGGAAGCAGGGAAGGCATTAGACTTTGATGTTGGATAGGTGACTCAAGGGGTTTAACTTTTCTAAGCCTCAATTTTATCTGCCTGTCCTATGGGGCTAACAGCACTTATGGTAAATTTGGAGTCATTCCATATAGCTGGAATCTCCTACTGAACTGACTTCAGTTGGTCCTCTGTGTGTGCAGGTTCTGCATTTGTGGACTCAACCAAGAGAGGATTGCAAATATTGACAACAAGAACCAATATAAACAACAGTAAATAATAAAAAATCCAGCAAACAACTATTTACATAGGATTTACAGTGCTTTAGGTATTATAAGTAATCTAGGGATAATTCAAAGAATACAAGATGGTGGGCATAGGTTATATGCAAATACTATACCACTTTATATAAGAGACTTGAGCATCCTCGGATTTTGGTATCCATGGGGGTCCTGGAACCAATCCCCTGTGGATACCAAGGGCTGTTTATCGATTAAGTTTTCTTCAAGGCAGACAATGAGAGTTACTCTACATTTCATGCTGTTTATCTTAATGAGTGAAAGAGCAAGCAGTTCAAACCAATCAATTGCCATGGATGTGTTTGCAGATACCCAGAGATGTTTTCAGGGGGTGGCATTTGGGAGGATAGCTGTCAACTCACTTATCCTCACCTCCTCTCCCTCTGCAGCCTGACCCACCACTCTGCTTGGAGTCCAGAGACTCACATTCAGCAAAGAACTTTTCTCTCAATATGCAATCTTAAGATGCCTGGACTGTCACCCAGACTGGAGTGCAGTGGCCACTCCCAGCCACCGCAGCCTCGACCTGCTGGGCTCTGGTGATCCTTCCACCTCAACCTTCCAAGTGGCTGGAACTACAGGCGCGTGCTACCACGTCCGGCTAATTTTTTTGATTTATTGTAGAGATGAGGTCTCACTAAGTTGTCCAGGCGGGTCTCAAACCCACGGGCTCAGGCAATCCACTCACCTCAGTCTCCCAAAGTGCTGGGATTACAGGCTGAGCCACCGAGCCCGGTCGCAAGTGATTTATTAAGGAAGGCTCCTCAGGGAAACCTGTAAGTGTGTGGAGGAAGACAATAGGGAAAGGAGAGAAGCCAAGCAAGGGTGCTTTTTTCAGGTGAACTCCCAGACTCAGCTTGACGTGGTGGGGAGCTCTGGAGTAGACCTGACATCCTGGAACTGGTTTCATCCGAGGTGGAGGAATTGGGTTGGTTAGGGGTCCCCTGGGGGAAAGGGTGGTGGAATGAGACATCAATTCCTGGGCGCCCATGGCTCTAAGTACCTCTGGGGGCAGTGGCTCCAGGCGGATCCTCTGAAGAAGGTGGCTGACTCAACCCTTAGGAGCAAAGCTGCACAGAGCCGGTGGAGGGTGGGAGCAGGACTGGAACCAGGGACCCAAGGGAGTCTGGATGGAGAGAATGAGCGAGAGAGGAGACAGAGATGTTTCAGCTGGGCTGGCCCCACAGAGTGCGGCAGGGTGAAAGGCTGGGCCTTGCGTGGTGCTGGCCTGTCACCAGGGATTGTGCCGTGCCCATGTGACTGTTTCTCCTCTTTTGGGGGAGGGAGTTCTGTGGAGAGAGGAGAAGGAGGGAGGAAAGTCTGGGGAGGGAGGATAGAGACACCTCCCTCTTCCATCATCATCTCTGCCTTCCTCAGAGAGTGGTTGTCAGGGCCCGAAAACCACGAAGGTGCGCCTGCTCTGGAAGGCGTAAAATTCTAACTAGAGTACATGGTTGTTAATAAATGATTGGCCAGCCGGGCTCGGTGGCTCAGCCTGTAATCCCGCGCCTTTGGGAGGCTGAGGTGAGTGGATTGCATGAGCCCGCGGGTTCGAGACCCGTCTGGGAAACTTGTCGAGACCTCATCTATACAATAAATCAAAAATGAGCCGGGCGTGGTAGCACATGCCTGTAATTCTGGCTACTTGGAAGGCTGAGGCAGAAGGATCGCCGGAGCCCAGCAGATCGAGGCTGCGGTGGCCGGGAGCAGCCACTGTACTCCAGTCTGGGTGACAGAGTTTAAGAACTGGCACTATTCCGGGGACAGATGATCAAGACAGAAGTGCTCAGCTGGGCGGGGTGGTTCAAGCCTGTAATCCCTGCTACTTGGAAGGCTGAGGTGGAAGGATTGCCTGAGCCCAGCAGGTGGATGATGGTATGGCCATGAGTGTGCCACTGCACTCCAGCCCGGGTGACAGAGTGAGATGCCAACTCAAAAAAAATAAGCTCTCTGGTTTATTACTGGTGGCATGGATGGTGTCATTAGTGACATCAGAATATATGACATAGAAACTACATTTCCCGAGCAAGCATTACCTCGTATGGTCTGATGGTATGGGGTCAACTGCATAGAAGGTCTGAAATTAACCTAGGATATACAGTATATACAATCCCCTTACATGGATGTTTATCAAACTTTTTAAAAAGAAACTAAAACCTACAGCAATGAATATATATTGGAGAGGCTGGCACAGTGGTGACGAGAATAGACTAGATTTTTTTTAAAAGATATAATACTTTATTGAGTGTTTAAAATGCCATTGGGAGACAGAGCAGAAATTTTATCATGAAGGTCTTTCAGAAGCTTGTCCAGGGACTCAGAGCAAATAAAAACCACATCCATGATATGAAATGCATCTAAATGGGGTGCCAGAAAGTCTCAGTTCATGGGTGAGTCAGTGCCTGGTACTTGCTGGGTACAGGGTCATGTGAGTGAGGGTCTGACCCCTGTATTTTGCAGGGCTCAAGTCAAGGAGTCCAGACTGCCTCCAGTCAAATCCCCCCCGTGGGTGTGTGTCTGTGTCATCAGAGCTCTGTGATTGTCAGGTGGGGATGTCTCTCCTTGTCAGCCATTGTCAGAAGCGTCTGGGTTTCCTCATCAAATGCAGCTTTTTGCTGCCCAAGATGATCTGGGGTATGCTACTTAAGTTTTCAGTGCCTCAGTTCGTTCAACTGTAAAACTGGGGTAAAAAATAGTCCCATCTTCTGGGATGATATTGAAGGTTAAATTAGTGCATGTAAATGCACTTGGCACAATCCATGGGACATATTGAACATTCTATGGATGTTTGCTAACAGTATCTTCACATTTGATCCAGCACATGCATACTTCCACACACATAATATCTGAAACAGGGATTTATTATGTTTGATACATGCTAATATTTTCTATCTTATACTATTCTATTTCATTAAAAGCATATGATTTGGCCAGGCACGGTGGTGCATGCCTGTAATCCCAGCACTTTGGGGGGCCAAGATGGGAGAATTGCTTGAGCCCAGGAGATGGACACTAGCCTGTGAGACCTCACTCTTACAAAATATATCTATAAAAAAAATAGCCAGGTGTGGTGGTGCATGCCTAGTCTCAGCTACTTGGGATGCGGAGGTAGGAGGATTGCTTGAGCCCAGGAAGTTGAGGCTGCAGTGAGCTATGATCACACCACTGCACTCCAGCCTGGGCAACAGATTAAGAACCTGTCTCAAAACAACAACAACAGCAACAACAAAATCGCCATCCTCTCTTGGGTTTTGAATTGCACTTTAACAAACAGTGTCTTGCAGTCTTGTGCATAGCAGTCAACATCCCTCTCTGAAGCAATGCTATGAAATAGGAGACTTTGTTTAAGAGTTTCTAATATAATTTATGCCCCTCCTTGGCAAATTAACTGTTTAAGACATCTAGAATCAAAGAAGGAGATAGGCTAAAACTTAAGCGCTTGGCTTGGAACACTGAGCATTTGAATACCTATCATAATACAACAAAAAAAGGGATTGGCAGTAGTGGGCCACTGCTGGAGGAGGGCCCATGTCATCAATAAGGGTGCCCGATTCTAATCCAGGCAAAGTGAGGTCCAACGGGAGGCCCAAAGCTTTGCCTGTACCTAAACTACTTACGTATGCAATCCTGGTTTGTACCCCACAGCTTCAAAATTAAAAAAAAAAAAACAGAAAAAGAAAATTTTGGATAAAGTAAGCAAAATAGAAAGAAAGCTGGGAAATTATAGGACTTGGTTATTGGAACTTCCGATTGGGGAATTTTGAGGGACTTGAGAGTAGAGGAAGACAGTGAGACTTTCCAAGATTCCTGCTGTGTTCCTTGAACTGCTCTGGAAAGTACAATGAATAATATCACTCTCTAGTTCCTCTGTCTCCTGTCCTTTCCTGAGGAAATAAGTTGTTGGCTGGACCTCAGTGAGTTGAAATGGCCGATAAATGAAGACCTTGTTCCCACCCCCTCCCCCAGGTAAATGGTCTAAGTGTAGATAAATGCCGTTGTGTTTGTTAGGGCTGGGCGATTTGCTTCCAAATGGCAAAGAGGTTATACTTTCATTTGTGAAATGTCTTCTTTCTCTCTTCCTGATGATTATACCGGCATCTAGAGATGAGGTGAGGCCTATAAACTTAATTCATAAAGAGTGAATTCACCACAATAAAATGATATGCATCTTTAAAATTGGCTTCCCTTCATGTAATTGTCCTGATACAATACTGTAAACTCTTGACTTGAGATATTACATCGGTGAAAGGGAAACCGCATCACAGTCACGCAAGGGTGTTAGATTAAAAATGATTTCTACTGAGGAGGTATGTCTGTAAAATCACAATGAAAATGTGCTTCAAATGATCAGGATTTGCATTTATTTTGTATTTTGTGGCACGGTACTTCCCAGAAGGCTATGTCTGCATATGGCAGAGGTGGAAAATGGAGACATGAAAACGAGGTCATGTCCAAGTGGGTAAGAGGCGATCACCATCAGCAGCCAGGCCAAATCTGCTTCCTATGCAAATGATGGCCCAAGGGCTGACAGAAGAGCCATTAAGGTCTTTGTTAACTCCTGACTCATCACCATCTGCTCTCAAGTAGCGCTGTACTAAGTGGGCTCTATTGTAACATCTGGCGTAGACATTTTCTTTAGTATATTTCAATTTGAGATGGTCAAACAGGTTCAGTCTGACTTAAAAAATGACTTAAAGCTTGCTCATCACTTGAGTCACTTTCTCTTCCTTTCATGCCCGATTTTTAAAAAAGTTTTGCTTAATACCTTCTGTTTATTTTTCAATTGATAAGGAGGGTTAGGATGATGGTGGTCAGAACTGAGGTAGGGATTAGTACATGGTTTATCCTCCTCGTTTCCATTGTGAATCTAGAGATTCTCTTGGGATTCCTTGTGCATTCATTCATTCATTCATTGATTCGTTGTTGATTTATTCAACAAATATTTATTGAGCATCTACTTCTGTGCCAGAGATTGTGATTGGGCTGTGGAATCACTGGTGAACAGAACTGAGAAGGCCCTGGTCTTTATAAGGATATTTCAAGTGAGGATAATGGGAAATAATAAGCAAACACAATTATTTGGGGTTTTGATGAAACTATAAAGGAAATAAATCCTCTGGTTGAGAATTTTGGTGGGGTTGAAGTTATGGGTAGGGTAGTGGCAGACCTATTTTAGATGGACTAGTCAGGAAGGCTATAGGTCAGGTTGCTAAAAGCCAATTAACTGAAAGCCAATTTGCTAAAAGCTAATTCATTGCATGGCCCAATTCACCGACGGCCTAATTCACCAAGCTTATTTATGTTGTCTCTACTATTTAGTTTTGGTTTTCATTTTGATTTTCTAATAGCATTTTGAGAACTTTTTAACAGTTTTTTTCCTTAGGCAGGCTCAAGAAGCTGAAGGACAGAAAGCAGGGGAAATGAAGAAACAGAGAGAGGGACCCTGAGGACCATGATAAAATATATTCATGAGGATATATTCTTGAATAGAGAGAATTGTTAGAAATATATTTTTTATTAAGGTATTACTATTCATAAGGATAATACATTCATCTGAACTCTTCACATTTAAGAATATATGCAAGAAGGCACTATTTATAAAGAATATATTCATAAAAAGAATATTTTCATTGAATATATTCATAAAACAATGTATTCATGAGGAGAATATATTCATAAGAATAATACACTCAATTTTTCTCTGCCCCAGTTCCTTGCTATTGCTGCTGGAGACTGAGGGACAGACTTGGAGGCAGTGAGGGGGAAACTGAGGCACAGATGACGAGGACGATCAAATGACTTAATCTTTCAGCTGAAGTGTTAGGAAGTCGGGAAAGAAACAGCCTAAACATTTCTTAAAGCATTATTCAGAAGGCAAAATAAAAATCAGTTAACTAAACTAGAAAGTTAAAAGACGTAATTACATTAGGGAAATTGATTCTTTGGGGAATGGGTCATTCAAGAAGTTCGTTATTTGGGTAATCTGTCATTTGTGGAATTAGCAGATTGGCCATATAGTTTATCATCTAAACTGGGATCGTTTTGAGGGTGAAAGGGGTGCTATTAATAATTGTGCTGGGACAATAGGTATAAACTAGAACTGGCCCAGGCACCCTGAGACATCAGATCATCTGCTTCTCTGTCTCCTGGTCCAAACTGGTCTTTGGTGTCTGTGGTTGAGTAAGATTGGGCCTGCACAAACCTGAGGAACAGTTTGGATCTGCTTGCTTTTGCAATATGGCTTCTTGGCTGGATTTGAGATTGAATGTGTGGATTGTTTCTCAACATGAATACCATCTTCTGTTTGAACGATCCAAAGCTGTAGGGTATTAGGATACGTTTTAAGGAGAGCTGTGATTTCTTGGAAGGCATCCATGGCAGTTATTACCTTTTTGTGGATGACTTCCAATTCTGGAATCTCTAGGCCAAGCTCCAAACTCAGATTTCCAAATTCAAGCTAGATGTCTTCCGCAAGCACCTCAAACCCAACATGTCCCAAATAGAACTCCTAGAGAGAAAGTGTAGAGAGATAAAAGACCTCTGGAAAGGGCTTCTCATGGTCATTTGTTCATGCCATGCTTTTTAATATACATATATTTTTTGAGTCGGAGTCTCACTCTGTCGCCCAGGCTAGAGTGCACTGGCACGCTCGCGGCCACCCCAGCGTTGACCTAATGGACTCAGGCGATCTTTCTGCTGCAGCCTTCCGAGCAGTCAGAACTATAGGCACACACTACCATGCCCGGCTAATTTTTTAATTTATTGTAGAGATGAGGTCTGCCAGGTTGTCCAGGCTGTTCTCAAACCCGTGGGCTCAGATAATCCCCTCATCTTGGCCTTCCAAAGTGCTGGGATTACAGGTTTGAACCACCGTGCCCGGTCACTTTTTAATATTTTTAACAGCCCAAGAGGACTTTATTTCTCCTTTTTCTTATTTAAACCTATCTGCCTTTTTGAGCCCAACTCAAAGCGAATTTTTTTTTCCCTGTAATGTCATTTTTATGAAATAGCCACATTTCTCTTTCTCTTATCTAAATTACCAATTGTTGATCAATAACAGCCACCCAGGAGGTCATAAATAAGACCTGTGGTCAGCACCATCCAGTTTGAAATTACATTGCTTTCTAAATGTTTCAGATGTCTAGATATTTGTACCATAGTATCTAGCATGTTATTAAACAGAAAACAAGTGTTATGTGTTTATTCATTAATTTGATGAATATTTATTGAGTGCCTACAATGCAACAGGTCCTATTCTATGTTCTGAGACAGAGCAATCAATAAGACAGAGGCCCTGATATCTAGAAGCTTATATTTTATTTTACTTTTATTTTTTTGAGTTGGAGTCTCACTCTGTTGCCCAGACTGGAGTGCAGTGGCCGCTCCCGGCCACCGCAGCCTCGACCTGCTGGGCTCTGGCGATCCTTCCGCCTCAGCCTTCCAAGTAGCCAGAATTACAGGCGTGCGCTACCACGCCCGGCTGACTTTTTGATTTATTGTAGAGATGAGGTCTCCCCTGCCCAGGCGGGTCTCGAACCCGCGGGCTCAGGCAATCCACTCACCTCAGCCTCCCAAAGGCGTGGGATTACAGGTTGAGCCACCAAGCCCGGCTAAAAGAAGCTTATATTTTAAAGAAGAAGATGGACCATGATCAAATAAAGAAATAGATATATAATATAATTACAGAAATTGATAGATGCCATGAAGAGAATAAATTGGCCTAGGTGACCCTACGTCATCTTGGGGTAATTATCAATAGCATCTCTTCTTAATCAAAAATGTTTGGGTTTGGAAATTTGTTATAAGGTAGGAGACCTGAGAGCCTTAAGACACTGAGTTTCAATAGTCAGGAAGACCTCTGTTGGGTCGGGGCAGAGCCTTTTAGATATCTGGGAGAGACTGTGATCCAGTCATCAGGAACAGCATGTGCAAAGGCCTGGAGGCAGAAATCTTTCTCCGAATGACAATGTCTGCCACCTGCTGAAGAACAGAAAGAAACCTAGTGTGACTGGAACAAATTAAATAAGGGGGATACCCAAGGGTCAGATCATGCAAAGCATTGTAAGCCATGGAAGACTTTGAGTTTTATCCTGTGATAGGAAGCCCTTAGGAGATTTTCAGCTCAGGAGTGCCATAATTCTATTTATATTCTTAAAATAATCACTCTGGCTGCTATGTGGAAAAAATGCTTTTGGGAGAAAAAGGGTGACAGCAGGGAGACCAACAAGGAACTTATTGCAATGATCTGGGTGAGAGATGAAGCCTCAGTCAATACTTGCATGTTTTTGGGAGCTGGTGGATAAAGAACAGGAAAGAAAATTGATTTGGCAAAGTCACTTAACCTCGCTGAAACGTTCTTTTCTGATAAAATTGGGACAGCAACAACACCTGTCCAGCCTAGCTCTTAGAGTTCTTATAAAATATATTGTTTGGGAAAGTATCTTGTAGACTCTAGTGTACTAAACGAATGTTGATTTTGCTGTGGTTATTAGCTATGGCAGATTCTATGCTTCTTTTGGTTGACAGCATCCCACTTTTGCTGTAGGCTAGAGAGTTCCCTTCCCTTGTGGGAAGGGAAGCAAGCTGATTGCTCTGGGATTTGAACACGGAATTTTGTGAGACCACGACGGCAAATGGTTAGAGTCCCGTTGGGGTGGAGAGGGTACCTGCTATCTCTATCCCTGCCCCTGCCTTGATTTAAAATCTTTCTGAGGCCTGGGTTTCCAGCGTTCTTTAATTCTGCAAGCTACCCCACGTCCTTCTAATCCAATCTTCCAATCTTCCATTTTTACTGAAGATGCCAGAGCTGCCTTCCTGTTGCTTGCAGCCAAACTGCTCTAAAAGTGATACTTTGGAGATTTACAGGGGATCAAGATTTAAAGGGAGACTTGGCACACTATGGCACTATTGCCTGCTGCTTTTCTGGTTAGGCTGCAGATTACAGTATAGATTTTCTGGGGTGTGGAACACTCAAGGGTGGAAGGGTCAGCTCCTTAAGAGGGGGAAAATTCCTATACGGGATAGAGGAACTGAATGTATTTTTGATACAGTTCTCAGTGGGAAAGAGTCAGACCGTAATAATAAAGCTGGCATCCTATTAACCTAACTGAGGAATAACACCCATGATAATAACATTATTAAATATTACCGAATGAATAAATCAAGGAATAGGTTAATGGATGAGCTGAGGGCATCTGGAGTCCTGAATTCTACTCCAACCTTGCCATTAACTAGGTATGTGAACCAGAATAAATCTCTGGGCATCAGTTTCCCCATCGATAAAATGGGTTTAATAATATCTGCTTTGCAGATTTCACAGGAGTGTGACGTGATTCTGCATGAACAAAGGCATAGGTGAAAGATGCGGGTATGGGAATGTGTTAAAGACTTGGGTGGCTAAAAAGGATTTGGGAAAGGGACAGATTTATACCAAAGAGACAGATTTGAACTCACAATGAAGAAACTGTAAAGGTAATCCTGGCTGATTTGGAGTCACCAAATAGTCATATCGCACATGTGCAGCTTGGGAACAAAGACTGGCTCTAGAAAGATCAAAAGATAAGTAAGACATAACGGGAACGATAGGTTACAGAAGACTTCTTCAGAATAAAAGCTCAACAGAAAGGCAGGCCTTGTTCCTGCAGCTGTGGAGGCCTGGATGATCAAATCATCAAAGACCTTCTCTGGGCACTGGAATGTGAAGACCTGTTTTAACCAAGAATCTGGGTCTCTGGCCTCACCCACGGGTTGTCTAAGGGTATGTCACATACATGTGTGTGTAGACACTTGTTCCTCTGAGCTTTGACTTCTTTTTGGGCTGTAATCTCACTCACCTTGTGTGCTTCATAATACACAGGGTGTGATGGGTGTAACATGTGGGGCTTTGCAAAATCGGAAACATCATTTGAGTGCAAGGTAACCATGATGAGGGTCCAGTGGTGTAGGATAAATGTTTAACAACTGGCTCATGGAAAAAAATTATTTGCAACATTTGCCAATTTCTGTGGTGTAAATACTCCTACCATGGCAGATTTCAAGCTACCAATGAGTTAACAATCTGCTGACAAAAATCCTAAAAATGTAATGATCAGTTTTTGTGAGCTGGTGTGAGTCAAATGCAGCTCACTCTACTGAAAGCAACTGAAAGGAAGAAAGAGGCAGACTGCTGTGGGTGGGGGGGTCATATGAAGATAAAATATATGACTAATTAGGCAAAATGCATAGTTTATAGTAGGTTCTTAAACAATGTGCTTTAAAAAAAACTTACTGGAAAGACAAGATTGAGACACAGAAAGTTAAATTAAAAGACAGGACATGGAACAAAGCATTACTTAAAAATTGTTAAATAGTACAGATGATAGACTTTACTGGTACAAAGGAAGAGAAGGCTACAGTGCGTTGGAGGGTCTGGCGGGTTTCCTTCTGGGAGTGTGGATTGGACTCAGATAGGTGAGGTATGATTAGTGCTTCAGAGGACAGAGGAGTTGGGCAGTTTGGCTGCCCCAGTGCAATTCTGGAAGGTGGGGGAGGGCCAGTGAGTGTGGTAAGTTTAGATCTTCAGCACTCAGACACCTGAGGGAAGGATGTGGCTTGCTTGTGGAAGGAGAGGAGACTGCTTTCGAGGTAGCTGGTGGTAAGGGCCATCCGCTGTTTTGCTGTTCGGCTTCCAGTCCCCCTTTCTCTCCAATTCTCTGTCCATGTGGTTTGCATGGGGCTGACTCCACCCCCAGAATTCAGAAATGGGTTTGTGATTGAGGGCTGGCCAGTCACGGTGTTTTCTTT
This sequence comes from Carlito syrichta, assembly GCF_000164805.1. Classification (NCBI taxonomy): domain Eukaryota; kingdom Metazoa; phylum Chordata; class Mammalia; order Primates; family Tarsiidae; genus Carlito; species Carlito syrichta. The sequence continues at coordinate 839,966 of NW_007248645.1, read as the reverse complement.
CTCTAATCATACAGATTGGATGAGGCATGAGTACGTGGCTCAAATCAATTCAAGAAGTGTCTCTCCTGAGATTTGCTTGACCAAGATTTTTCAGGGCTGGAGCTACTGGTGGCATCTTGCCACCACGTGGGGAGATCCTGACTAATAATAAAGCGTATGGCTGGGCACGATGGTGTGTGCCTGTAATCCCAGCTAATAGGGAGGCTGAGGTGGGCTGATCTCTTGGGCCCAAGAATTTGAGACCAGCCTGAGCAACATAGTGAGACTCCACCTCTTAAAAAAATAATAAAGTGTACCCATTGGAAGCCAGATAATTTGGAGAGAGGCTGATTCCTGATGACATCATTTAAATATTTATATCAAGCCATGCCTGAAGTTAGACCTTTGAGAAACACTTTTCACAACAACATTTAAAATAGAAGTAACACGGCAGGTCAACAATAGGAAATGGGTGATAAACTGTGTGGCCTCCATTTGATGGGATACGATATAGCTATTAAAGAGGATATAACATTACATTTAGGTATATATAAAGGTGATCACAATACAATGATGAAAAACACAGGTTTTTATGATCACACCTTGTATAGTTAATGAAGAGCCTAGAAGTCTTAGCCTCAAAATATTTATGATGATTATCTTGGGATGGTGTGATTCTTTCGCCTTTTTGTCTATTTTTAAATTTTATTACAACAGATATATGTTGTTTAGGAAATAAAAAGGAAGACATCTACATGGTATAGAATTATTAAGATGCACAAACAAGCAAACCAAAAGTGGGTGACTGCGGGAGGCAATTTATCTGAAATTGATCCCAATTCTCCTGCCTTTGTCTCCGCCACTAAGAAACTTACTAGAGGCTCCAGAGCCAGTGATGGTGGGCCCCTGCAGGCTGAGTTGTTTAGGAGAGGGCTGACCATACTCTTGTGTGTGTGAGAATGCTAGGGGTTGTGTGCGTGCACATGCGCGTGCGTTGGGAGTGGCTGCAAATATAAGGAGATGTACCCCTCAGTGGTTGAGCTAAGTGATTCTCTTATGAAACTAAAACTGGGCTTCTTCCTGGAGGGAAGATCAGAGTACTATTTTTTTTCTCTTCTACTAAAGCAACTTTCTTGTGCCTTCTTAGGCTTGATGAAGAGGGTTCTATGTAACACATTTTTTCCCCAATGTTTTATTTTTTTTAGTCTGGGACTCTGTCACCCAGGCTGGAGTGCAGTGGCAGGATCATGGCTCGCTGCAGCCTTGACCTACTGGGCTTAGATGATCCTCTTGGCCTCAGCCTCCCAAGGAGCTGGGACTACAGGTGCATACCTCCACACCTGGCTAATTTTTTACTTTTTGTAGCGACAAGGTTTTGCTGTGTTGCTTAGGCTGGTCTTGAACTCCTGGACTCAAGCAATTCTCCTGTCTTGGTTTCCCAAATGCTGGGATTACAGGTGTGAGCCACACAAAACTCATTTTAAAGAAGAAGAAAATTAGGCCTTGAGAAGTGAAGGATTGTGCCCAAGGACCCAGGAATCTAGTGTAGGAGCCAGGACTTGAATCCTGACCTGCTTTCTGGTACAGCATAATTTTCCAGCACACCAAACTAAGCCTTCTGTAGAACATTCTGGAGGGTGCACTTCATGTGCTGGGTACTATGGGAGTGTTTTGCCTGCCCTGCAATAGCTGGATTTCCAGGCAGTCATGGGGAGTTCAGGAGTCCCACCTGCAGGTAAGAAGATGTTCCCTTGGCTTTCCATGTCTCCCTTGGCAGGAGCTGAGAGAAAGTCCAAGAGCTGGTTGTTTGCCGGGTGGTGGTATCACAAAGGTAGGCATGAAGAAGGGTCCTGGGATTCTGTGGGTGCCTGGAAAAGTTCACAGTCTGCACTTCCCCCTGACATGCAAAGCCTCGCTTCCTTATATCTTGAGACACCCTCAGCATTAATCTCATTAGGCACTTCTGGTAGTCACCACAAGAGGCCAAGAACCTGACAAATTCTGTCTGATTCATCTTCTTTTTTTTTTTTAACTTTATTTTATTATAGAGATGTAGGGTACAAGTCAGGACTGGGTATATAAGTAATCTACTTGCAGGTGAAGTTTGGGCCTCCAATTGGTTCTCATGTCCCCTGATTTAGGACCAGGTACCTTTGTGTTGTTACTGACACCCCCACCCCTGGCAGTGTCGCCTGACTGCTGATCTCTCCCTTGTGTTTTTGTGATAATTGTTCAGGTCCCACTCATGAGTGAGAACATGTGGAATTCGGTTCTTGGTTTCTGTGATAGATCCCCGAGTGTGATGGCCTCCAACTCCATCCAATTTGCTGCAAAGTCCATGATTTTGTCCTTTTATTTTTTGAGTTGGAGTCTCACTCCATCGCCCAGATGGAGGGCAGTGGCCGCTCCCGGCCACCGCAGCCTCGACCTGCTGGGCTCTGGCGATCCTTCCGCCTCCGCCTTCCAAGGAGCCGAACTACAGGCTAATTTTTGATTTATTGTAGAGAGGAGGTCTCGCCAAGTTGCCCAGGTGGGTCTTGAACCCACGGGCTCAAGCAGTCCACTCGCCTCAGCCTTCCAAGGAGCTGAAACCGCAAATGCACTCCACCGCGCCTGGCTGGTTTTTGATTTATTGTAGAGACGAGGTCTCGCCTGGTTGCCCGGGCTTTAAGAGACGATCTTGCTCTGTCGCTCAGGCCTGAGTGCAGTGGTGCAATCACCACTCTCTGCAGCCTCCTAAGTATCTGGGACTACAGGCACGCACCATCACACCTGGCTAATTAAAAAAAAAATTTTCAGCCGGGCTCGGTGGC
>NW_007248645.1:836455-837154 GCF_000164805.1 Carlito syrichta | reverse complement strand
GTCTCGAACACGCGGGCTCAGGCCATCCACTCACCTCAGCCTCCCAAAGGCGCGGGATGACAGGCTGAGCCACCGAGCCCGGCGATTTTGTCCTTTTTATGGCTGCATAATATTCATCATGTATATGTACCACAGTCAGCCAATCGAAAAGCAAAAAACCACACTCTGAAATATTGGATATAAAAAACTTTATCCTTGATTCACTTCTATGAGGTCTCTAGAGTGATCAAACTCATAGGGACAGAAAGTTGAATGATGGTCACCAGGGGTTTTGGGGAGGGGGAAAAAGGGGAGTTGCTTAAGGAGTACAGAGTTTCAGGTTTGTAGGATGGAAACCGTTTTGGAGATTGGTTGCATGGCGATGTGCATGTACTTAACACGGCTGCACGGTACACTGAAAAATGTTATGATGGCAAATTGTATGTCTTATATATTTCACCACAATTAAAAAAATAAGTAAAGGCCGGGCTCGGTGGCTCAGCCTGTAATCCGAGCACTTTGGGAGGCCGAGGTGAGTGGATTGCCTCAGCCTGCGGGTTCGAGACCCGCCTGGGCAGCTTGGCGAGACCTCATCTCCACAATAAACCAAAAAATCGGCCGGGCGTGGTAGCGCGCACCTGTCGTTCCAGCGACTCGGAAGGCGGAGGCAGAAGGATGGCCGGAGCCAGCGGCCACTACCCTCCCGTCTGGGCGACAGAG
>NW_007248645.1:826667-836435 GCF_000164805.1 Carlito syrichta | reverse complement strand
AAAAAAAAAAAAAAAAAAAGTAAAGACGCCCAGGACCCAAGGTCACCTTTCAGCCTCCAGCCACTCGTCCCATTCATGTGTGTGACAGCAAGGCGGCTTCTCCCTCCCACAGGTTCTCTTGACCCTGCTCTGTCATTCTCCATAGCCCTGATGACGATCTGGCCTCCAGCATGTGTTATTTATTTATTCGCCTTTCTCCCTCTCAGCTGGCATAATCGCTCCCTATGAACAGGGGTTTTTGTTTTGTTTTCTGCCATAATCCCCGTTCCTAGAAGAGCCACTGCCACAGAGTAGGTGCTCAGTACCTCTGTGTGGCCTGAGTGCTGACTTGCTAACTTTGTGTGGATCCAGTCACACACATGAATGGGGATGAGTGGTGTAGGGAGGGGGTTGGTAACCTATTGAGGATACAGGAGGCCGGGCATGGTGGCTCACACTTGTAGTCCCAGCGCTTGGGGTGGCCGAGGTGGCGGGATAGCTTGAGCTCAGGCATTTGAGACCAGCCTGGGCAACATAGCAAGACCTCGTTTCTACAGAAAATAAAAAAAATTAACTAGGCATGGTGGTGCATGCCTGTAGTCCCAGCTGCTTGGGAGGCTGAGGCAGGAGAATCACCTGAGCCCAGGAGATCAAGGCTGTGGTGAGCTGAGATCGCACCACTGCACTCCAGCCTGAGTGACAGAGTGAAACAGGGTGAGACTCAAAAAAGAAAAAAAAGAAAAGAAAAAATAAAGACACAGCAAAAGAAAGGTAGGGAAAATCAGTATGAGTCTCGCCGTGATCTCTCAATCTCACTTAATTAGACATTGCCACCAGGAGATATCTTTGTGTGACATGTTTCGTTTTTAAAAAGTCAAATGAACTATTTTAAAGTGTTTGTTCTGAAACATAGCTGGAGAAGAGTTGGGGAGGGCTTTGCTTTATGGGCCAGCCTCTTTCTTGCTGCCTGGAATTGTTTCCTTTTTTGGGCTGGAGGGTGCCCTTTCTGCCACCCCATTTTTTATTTAACAACATTATTCCATGACTGGTTTCCACCTTCATTTTTCATTAGAAATATATTGTAAACTCTTTTTCTTCCTTCACCTCCTGATCCCACCATTCACTTGTCTCTTGTACATTCTAATGCTTGGAAAATTGCTGCAATCATAGGGAATACGCAGAATTCTACTTATGAGCAGCACAGCCAGGAGCTAATCAGAAGTCTTCACTTGCCTGATACAATTTCCAGCCTTCGAGGAGCCATTGATCCATCACTTGCTATCTTCCTTTCTCTCTGTGTTGTCTTTTCAGTGTGGATTCATTTGGCAGTGTGCTACTTTTTAGGACCTTTTCCTCTAAGACTTCTTGCTGTATCTACACACACCTGCTGCACTATTTTGTCTGTCCATTTAATTAATTATCTGGTCAGTTCCATCAGAAACATTAAACCTTTTTTGGGGAATGACATTGAACGGTTTGATCGGTTGGATTAATGAGCTCAGTCAAAACAGTCTTAGCAGCCATCAGTGGTGATCTGCCCTGCATTCTGCCGTAAAGAAGTCTGCCTTTCCCCCCACCTTTTCTTCATGTTCTTTTTATTCAATTCCTTCCCCTTTCTTTTGTTTCAAACTAATCTCAGAGCCCCTTTGAGATATGGCCTTTCCTTTAATAATGGAGCAGTTTATATGTCTTAGATTACATTACAGACCTCTATTGCTTGAAGGGACGGCAAGAGTTTTTTTGTTTCCAGCTCTCTGCCTAGGATAATTGAATGTGGTGAAATGACAAAAAAAAGTGTGCATGTATTTATACATGTTGTATACTTATATGTTCATAAAAACATGTTTTTGCCAGATGTTTTGATATCATCAAGTTAAGGTTGATGGTCATTAGTATTGTTCTTACATAATTTACTGTTGGTAAACTTTCTTCTTTTTCTCTTTTTAAAAAAACAGAGTCTGAATTGTTACATTCCGTCATCTTTATCTCAACTCCCACCCTACTTTGGCCTCCAAATTAGTTGTTAGTAATTACAAGTCTCAGTGCAGTGTCACTTCAGAGTTCTGAATTAGGAAACACTAAAAATCCTTCCCATGAACTCAGATCTGATGGTGGTGGTGTTCATAACCACTTCCTACTTCTGCATCTTATTTCCCACGCCCGCCACACCGCTGATACACAAACAAAACACAGGGCCCACCAACACTTTCTTGGCTTGTCTAAGCATTTCTTTAATGTGAAGTCAGTGTTGTGCGTTGTGTCATGCATCATACCTCAGTAATACCTCAGAAGCCTCCTGTGGCTGGGCGTAAAGTGTTTGGGTGATTGTCTCAGTCCATTCTGACTGCTATCACAAAATACTACAGACTCTGTGACTTATAAACAGCAACAATTTAATTCATTAATTAACTTAATTTTATTATAAAGATGTGGGGTACAAGCCAGGATTAGATACATAAGTAACGTATGTGCAGGTAAAGTCTGGGCCTCTGACTGGTCCTCACTGCCTCTGGGTTAGGATCAAGTGCTCTTTGTATGATGTGTCCTGATCCTCTCCTGGTCTCCCCTGGCAGTGTCCCATGACTGCAGATCCCTCCCTTGTGCTATTGTGATTAATGTTCAGGTCCCACTTACGAGTGAGAATACTCGTGATATTTGGTTCTTTGTTTCTGTGATAGATCACTAAGGATGATTGTCTCCAGTTCCATCCAATGTACTAAGAAGTTCATGATTTTGTTCTTCTTAATGGCTGAGTAATATTCCATTGCGTATTTGTACCACATTTTCTTTATCCAGTCTACTTTCGCTGGGCAGTAGGGTGGGTTCCATGTTTTTGCTATTGTGCATAGCATGGCAGTGAACATGCATGTGCAGGTATCTTTTTTATAGAACGATCCGTGTTCCTCCAGGTATATTCCCAGGGAGGGGATTGCTGGATCATGTATGGAAGGTTAATGACTAGTTCCTTTAGATATTGCCGCACTGTTTTCCATAGATATTGGACTGGTTGGCACTCCCATCAGCAGTGTAGAAGCGTCTCCTTTTCTCCACACCAGTGCCAGCATCTATTGTTTTTTGATTTATTAATGATGTTCGTCCTTACTGGAGAAAGGTGGTGTCTCAGCGTGGTTTTGATTTGCATTTCTCTGATGATTAGTGAGGCTGAGCATTTTTCCATGTATCTATTGGCTGCTCCTAATACTCAACAACAATTTATTTCTCATAATTCTGGAGGTAGGAAGACCAAGATCAAGGTATTAGCAGATTTAGTGTCTGCTAAGGGCCCGTTTTCTGGTTTATAGATGGTGGCTTCTCATTGTGTCCTCAGATGGCGAAAAGGGTGAGCTAGCTCTCTGGGGTCTCTTTTATAAGGCTACTAATTCTATTTATGAAGACTCCACCCTCACGACCTCAAGCACCTCCCAAAGTTCCCACCTCACTAATATTATCATGTTGGTGATTAGGTTTCAACATATACATTTTGGGGGACACGAACATTCAGATAACGGCATTGCTGCTTTGAATAGTTTGATTTAAGTAGCAGAATATTTATTTCTAACTTTATTTTTAAAGGGGAAATTTCCTAAATTACAGTGTGTGCTCCATATTTTAGTAATTGTAGTGTATAATATATAATTGAACCCCTTATTAATGATGTAGGCCATCCATTAAAGAATGTTAGAGGATTATTCAGGCAAGTGCTTTCAGAGCTGGGTTTTGATTCTGTCAGAATTCTTGGTTGCAAGCAACAGAAATGGACTGTAGCTTTTTAAAGATAGAAGGTACTTACAGAATTACATAGAGGGCTGGAGACACCCAGTCTTTTTTTTCTGAAGGCAGGATTTATTGAGAGGACTGAAAAGCTCCCACAGTGGGAGGGGACCTGAGGGGGTTGCCATTAAAAAAAAATTATTATTATTATTTGTAGAGACCAGGTCATGCTATGTTACCCAGGCTGGTCTGGAACTCATGGGCCCAAGCAATCCTCCTGCCTCGGCCTCTCAGAGTGCTGGGATTGCAGGCTTGAGCCACTGCGCCCAGCCAGACAACCATTCTTTACTGAGTGTATGTACTGCAAGAAGAAAAACTGTAAAAGAATGAGAAAGAAAGAATATTTGGCAATATATTGAATTGATTTATCAGAAGGCTCCAGCTATTTTTCATATTGGTCAGTTTTTCACTGTAGCAGTGGATGGTTTCAGTTTGTGATGATTTCTTTCTAGTGCATTCAGCATGCACAGAAGACCATGGCGGGAACAAACACTGAAGCCCACACAAATTACAGTGACCACAGGACTACTTAAGTTGCTCCCCAAAGATGCTGAAAATCAGCTTTGCATTCAGTCATTCCCTATGTGGAAAGAACTTTGTCCAGAGACTGCAAAAGGGACCTGTTACTAGAAGAGACTAATTGTGATCAGCTTAATTCCCTGATCTGGAGGAAAGGGACAAAGTATTCCCACTTCACTTCAAACACCACCATTGGAAGGAGGTTTTCAGGATTTGCAGCTGACCACATAAATTAGTCGAGTTAAATTAGTAACTGGTTTTTCATGATCAACTTGCCTAAATAAATAATGCGTAACCTCACACTATTAGGAAAATGTCTTGCTTTTCCATATTTTGTGTGTTTCCTGTGGATGTTAAGATTTTGTTAAAATGTTAATAGCCTTTAAACTATATGAAAAGAAATTCTTTTTCTTTCTATTGTGCAGTATACTATGGTCATTCTTGTGACTTGGATTGTGTTAATTATGTATTTAGCAACAGATGGTAGTTTTTTGAAGGACACCCAGTCTTGAGGCTGAGCATTCAGGAAAAAAAAAAAAAAGCTCAAATACTGACCACAGACCTGGTCCCATAAGAAAAGTACCACCACTATAACAACTGAGTACTGGATAGTACCATTTTTTTTTTTTAATTAGCTCTCAGCCATACTAAAATACAATTGACAAATAAAATTTATGTATATTTATGGTATATGGTATAACATTTTGATATATGTATACATTGTGAAATAATAAAATCAAGCTAATTAACATATGTATCAACCCCCATACTTGTTTTTTGGTGGTGAGAACATTTAAGATCTACTCACATAACAATTTTCAAGTATAAAATACAGTATTATTAACTATAGTTACCATGCTGAACAATAGATCTCCAGAACTTACTCATCCTGTCTGACTAAAACTCTGTATCCTTTGACCAAGTTCTCCTCAGTTTCTCCGGATCTTCCATCAGGTCCTGGCAGCTACCATTCTACTTTCTGTTTCTGAGTTGAACTTTCTGAGATTCCACATAGAAGAGACACTAGGCAGCATTTGTCTCTCTGAGCCTGTCTTATTTGACTGAACATAATGTCCTTCAGGCTCATCCACGTTGTCACAAATGACAGGATAGTCTTTCTTTTTTAGGCTGGATAGTATTCCATTGTATGTGCGTGTCTGTGTGTGCGTATGTGTATGTATATATCACATTTTTGATCCATTCATCTGTTGATGGACAATTAGGTTGATTCCATATATTTTGGCTGTTGTGAATAATGCTGCCATGAACATGCTATATACATGTCTCTTCAACACACTGATTTTATTTCCTCTGGATATATACTCAGGAGTGGGATTTCTGGATAAAATGGTAGCTCTGTTTTAACTATTTGAGGAACCTCCACACGGTTTCCCATACAGACTGTGCTAATTTACATTCCCACCAACTGTGTACAAGGGTTTCCTTTTCTCTCCATGCCTGCCAACACTTCTTTTTCATCTTTTTTGGTAATAGCCGTTCTAACAGGTGTGAGGAAATATCTTCTTGTGGTTTTAATTTGCATTTCTCTGATGATTAGCGATGTTGAACATTTTTTCATATACCTGTTGGCCATCTGAGAAATGTCTATTCAGGTTCTTTGCCCATTTTAAAATTGGGTTATTTGTTCTCTTGCTATTGAGCTTTTTGAGTTCTTAATATATTTTGGATATCCACTCCTTATCAGACATGTGGTTTGCAAATATTTTCTCCTGGGGAGTACAGTTTTAAGGGTAGCTTCTGTGCCAGCTACTGTCGCTGCCATTAGCATGGGAGAGGAACAGGCAGACAGGCAGAAAAGCAGAAAGGAAGAGAAAAATAAAAACAAAGAAAGAAATAAAAAGAAAATAAAAATTGAGATTGCGCGATGTAAGGGAGCTTTTTGTACCAACTCCAGGGCGGCTCTCTGATGGGCAGAAACTTTGCGTCCTAAATGAACTCACGTGACAAGGGAATATCTAACATTTTCAGTTCCTCTGGGGGGAGACTGTCTGTCTTTTCCCTTCAACCAAAACTCAAACTGTAGAATTCCCCAAAGAAAAAGGTTTCTGCTAGGAAGCTAAGGTGAACATTAGATGCCTATTTTAGGTTAAATATATACTATCCCTAGACAGCTCTCAGCACTTACTTTCTTGCAAATGTCTTGATAAGAACCCAATTCCTCATTTTTTTCCCCAAGAAAGTGGAGTGTGGCCCATGCAATTGCTAGGAGCTTAATGTAGTTGCATATCTTGCAGAAGCGATACTGAGTCAGAATGAAAATCTCCTAGGATGTTTTCTTGTTCTCAGTAGTATTTCTCAATATTCTTATCATTGAAATTTGCCTCCTTTGGCACTGTTATAAATATTTCCATATTTTAGCACCCAGAGCTACTTGTTTTAGCTTCATGGGAATTTTTTTTGGTTACTGTTATCTGGAATTTCAGGATGTTTTACCTCTGGATCATTAAAGACTGGTGATACTTTTTGCGACTACAGACAATCGGACATTTTGTCTTTAGCTGAATTTCGATAGTGCCAGATAATGATGAGATTAAGAATTCTGGATATAGATTAATTCAGGTTTACTATTGTTTAATTATTAGGAAGCTGAAATAGCATTTACTGTGTAAATCAGGGCAACTAATGTTTCTCAGCTTACTTTTTTTTTTTTGAGTTGGAGTCTCACTCTGTCGCCCAGACTGGAGTGCAGCGGCCGCTCCCGGCCACCGCAGCCTCGACCTGCTGGGCTCCCGCAATCCTTCCGCCTCAGCCTTCCCAGTGGCTGGAACTACAGGCGTGCGCTACCACACTTGGCTCATTTTTTGATTTATTGTAGAGATGAGGTCTTGTCAAGTCGCCCAGGCGGGTCTCGAACCCACGGGCTCAAGCAATCCACTCACCTCAGCCTCCCAAGGTGCGGGATTCCAGGCTGAGCCACCGAGCCTGGCTCAGCTTACTTTTTTATAAATGGAAGTGCTCCTTCTTGGGTCAGACTCCCGGGTGTTGGGAGAGTGACTGAGACAACTGGCAGAGAATGGAGGAGGAAACCAGAATTACCTGACTCTGGGGCTCCATCATCCTTCTCACCTCCAAAACCATCATCCAGGAAACAAACCAAGTTCTTGACTTTCAGCCTTGTCAGTATGTACTGTCCCTCCCCAGATCAACTATTTTTAGAAGCATTTTGGTAAATTTGGATGGGAAGGATGAGAAAGTTAAAAAATGTTGTCGACAATGAAAATGTCATATTATGAAAATGAGAGAGTTTTGGTTTAGGTCCGGACCCCCACATTGACTGAGTGAACTTGGGCCAGGTATTCAAACTCTCTGAACTTCAATATCTTTCTCTGCAAAGTGGGGACAATAATGCTTTGTTTGGGGTATAGTTTTTGAAGATTAAATAAGATAAATATGTCACTTGTCAGTTATGCAGAAAGTGCTCAGCCAATGTTGAATTCATTCTTCTATGGGGTTTATTTATGTGCACCAATCCTATCCCTCTTGTGGTTACTTTAATTTTTTTTTTACAGTGTTGCTGATGGGGAGTCTGTCAATCCAGAGTTTGACAGCCTCTCACTACCATATAAGTCAAATGTCACTCTTGAAATCAGAAGGAACTTACCAACTTTTTTTTTTTGCATAACTTGATGGAGTTAGGGAATTATAACTGTTTTGGAACCATTCCAGCATAGATGCTATAGACCAGAACAAATGAGATTCTGGCCAAGTACCTCCTCCAAGGAATTAATTCTGTTTTTGGAGAAGTAGCACATGTATTTTGCTTTATATTATGTTTCCTAAATTATATTTATTTCTTTATTTTGAAGTAATGCAATAATTTAAAAGAAAGCCTTATCTTGGCTTATTTTACCCTCCCAAAGACCATAGCTTTCTTTATTAGGATATTCATTTAAAAAGTAGTATTTGTACATTCTTTGCCAACCTTCCAAAAAATTCACTGCTGGGCCAAAAAACGGGTTGATAAATAAAAAGTAATTTGTTCATAAAATTTATAAGCTGCTGGAAATGAGGGCCCAGGAAGAAAGTGCCAAGTCAGCTTTAAGTATGAGATAATAATCAAAACAGCAAGTGTACGAGTGCATTAGGGTAAGAATCAATCAAATGGCCAGGCTCAATGCGAACAATACGGAAAAAACAACTAAGTAAAGAAATGTCAAATGAAGGATTATCTTGCCTCTCGAAGTACCTATCCAAATCATAAGTTCAGTCCAGGATTTCTGCTTCCTAAGTCCTGAGGGCTTCTACTGAACAACAGCAGCACTGCAGCAGCAGTGACAACAACAAAAACAACACAACTCTTTGTTTTCCTACCAGCTTCTAGCAGTTTTGTGTCTTAGAGACAGGCTTTTTCCCTGGACTATGTTTTTTTTTTTTAAATTGCAGATTTAACCCTAAAGGAACAGGCTCCTGCAAACTGTGCTGAGGGCTGGTGGTATGTATCATAAATTAGACATAAGTTAGATTCTTTAACTACCTTTCCATAAGGAGCATTTACTGACCACTTCAGTCTTGATTATTTATTTATTTTGAGTTGGTGTCTCACTCCATTGCCCAGACTGGAGTGCAGTGGCACGCTCCTGGCCACTGCAGCCTCGACCTGCTGGGGTCCGGCCATCCTTCTGCCTCAGCCTTCCAGGTAGCTGGAACTACAGGCGCACACTACCACGCCTGGCTAATTTTTGATTTATTGTAGAGACAAGATCTTGCCAAGTTGCCCAGGCGGGTCTCGAACCCATGGGCTCAGGCAATCCACTTGCCCCAGTCCCCCAAAGTGCTGGATTACAGGCTGAGCCACCGAGCCCAGCCCGGTCTTGATTTTTTAAAATAAATGATTCATTGAGCAAGTATGACTTTATTACAAAAAAATAACTTTAATTTTTGTCTTCCTCTCTACCTTGACATGTATTCTATGAAACTAGTTCTTTCTTGCCCCTAAATGATAAGATAACATTTAGGGCCGATCACTGTACCTTTCTGACCACCTTCAGTTAACAGTAGGTCATCCCACTAGCATGTCCAGGCCAGTGTAGTAATATGCTCAGTAGATTTCATTAAAGGTTAGTGGGTTTCCTTCTTCCCCAGGTCAGGCCTACTGAGGGCTGGGCATCGGCAGTGGGCCAAAGGAGACCTGGTTGGCCTCTTCTTCTTTTTTCCAGTATGCACCATACACCTCACCTTTGTCTCATAATGAGACCATTGTTTCAGCTCCTCTCCAAAGTAGAAGGTGGGAGGGCCTAGGGAGAAGGGAGTCCAGCCGGGAGTGGACCAGTGCTGTTCTCAGATGGCAGCTGAACCTGGGCCCAGCAAACAGTTGGAGCTGACTTTCTGTTGGGGCACTTTTGTAGGTTATCTGGGTACTCCCACCTATTTGCAATCCAGCACTGAATCTGTTGGTTCTGCCTTCAAAGTATATCCTCACATCTAACCATTAGATTTCTCTTCTTTTGTTTTTTTAAATTTTTTTTTTTTTTTTTGAGT
>NW_007248645.1:801130-826647 GCF_000164805.1 Carlito syrichta | reverse complement strand
TGGTCGCCCAGACTGGAGGGCAGTGGCCGCTCCCGGCCACCGCAGCCTCGACCTGTTGGCCTCCGGCGATCCTTCCGCCTCAGCCTTCAGAGTAGCTGAAACTACAGGTGCGCGCTACCACGCCTGGCTAATTTTTTTATTTATTGTAGAGATGAGGTCTCGCCAAGTTGCCCGGGCGGGTCTCGAACCTGCGGGCTCAGGCAATCCGCTCACCTCGGCCTCCCAAAGCGCGGGATGACAGGCTGAGCCACCGAGCCCGGCCGAATTTCTCTTCTACTGCTATTCATGCCGAGCCACCATCGACTCTCGCCTGGATGACTGCAACGGCTTCCTCCTCGCTGATGTCCTTGCTTCTGCCTGTATTCTAGGAGTCTATTTGATATGCAGGAGAGGGATCTTTTCAGCACATAGTTCAGATCATGTTATTCCTCTGTTCAGACTGTCTGGTGGCTTCCTATCACCCAGAGTGGCACCGAGGGGGACGGCAGGCACCAGGCTCTACCCTTCCCCTGTCCTACGTTTCTGACTTCAGCTTTCTCCACTCCCGCTCTCCTCACTTTTCCAGAACATCATAGACGTGCCCTTGCCTCACTACCTTCACATTCGCTGTTCCCTCTGCCTGAAGCTTTCCCTCAGATATCCACAAGCCTTACTCCCTCACCTCCTCCAAGTCTTTGTACAGATGCCTCTTTCCTAGTGTTTTCCCTGATCAATCAGCCGAAAACTGTAAACCCTCCTTCCCTCGAGACTCCTCCATGCTCCTCCTACAAAGTATTTTTATACTTACTCTATATTTGGCTCATAAAATGTTTTTCTCCTTCATTAGTATATACTTAATAAAGGAAGAATTTTTATCAGTTTTGTTCATTGAAGTATCCTAGCACTTCTGTGCTTGGCACCTAGTAGGTGCTCATCTTTTAAAAATCAGTGAGTAGATGGTGTGCCTGGCACCTAGTGGGTGCTCATCTTTTAAGATCAATGAATAGATGGTTGCATGTATCACGTGTTATTGTAATTCACTTGTTTACATAGCTACATCTTTAGGCTCTTGAGACTGAAGTCTAGGAATTGGTCATCTTGGGTTTCCTGCGTCTCTAGCTCAGTGTCTGGCTCATAATAAGTTTGCAATGAATAGTCATGAAGTCAAAGAATGAATGAATTGGGAAAGATGGTTGGAGAGGTGGAAAAAAGAAACAGAAGAGTAAATGATCATGGAAGATGGGGGGAGGGGAAGGACGTTTCAAGGCAAAGTCGTCAGATATGACTGGAAGAGGAAACGGTGGGATTTGCGAGGGGGAAGGGTCCATGGCCTTTTGGGAAGCCGTGGAGTGAAGGTTGGGACTCAAGTTGTAGTGGGTGGAGGTGACTGAGTGGGGATGGTGGGATGTGGGAAACTGTCCAGAAGAAGCTGGGGGGCGGGGCATGGGTGTGTATATCAGCATACAGGAGAGTTGGAGATGTCTGTGGACTGAACAACTCATGGTGAGAGAGACTAAAGATAGGATGGAGCAAGGTTTGGTAGGGGACAAGAGGAGGTGGCTCAAGAGGACAAGAGAAGAGCCGGTTCTGGGAGGAAGTATGGTTATCTCTTTCTCTGACCTTGCTTGGATGAGCAGGCCTGGAGGGAGGGAGGGAAGAAACAACCCACCTATTCAGACATGTGTCTGTGTTCTTCTAACTGTCTCCTCCTCCATCCGTCTTTACACCTGTCTTTCCGTCTCTCTAACCTTCCGTTTTTCTTAGAACCCAGCCTCACTTCCTTGGGTCTTCTGACTACGTATCCTCCGCAACGCTGGGGAAGCGTGTGGCATTCTGAGGACAGAGAGCTTTTCTCAAGGTACTTGCTGTCCTTTATGGCAAGCTGTCTTTCGAGTTGCCTTGTGCAGTGGCTTTTGTAGACTGGAGGTCATTTTGAGGTCAGAGAGACACGGGGCGAGATAAAAACCAACCCACAAACAGCAGCTGACTCATATTTAGAACTTGGGCTTTTTGAAGGACTTTATTTCTTTTTATTAAGAAATTATTTAATTTTAGAGTCGTGGGGTACATGGGAGGATTTGCTATGTAGGTAGATTGTGTGGTTGTGGTTTGGGCCTTCTCTCCCTCAGTAGGGAACGAAGCACCCAATGACTGGTTGTGTGTCCCTTATTTGTTCTCCCTTCTTCCCTCCCTCCCTACTCAAAGGACTTTAAAATCCAAAATCTCCCAGCTAAGTATTTACTTCCATTTAGTTCTCTTGCAGACGTGACAAGGTGATTGTAGGTAAATAATTCCCACTCTCCTCTATAATATCCAGCAAAAGAATTGAGAAATGCTCCCCTCTCCAACCTCACCCCCAGTTTCCCCTTCTATTTATGAACAATAGAGGGAACAAAAGAAGGAATAAACGAAAGACATGAAAAAATAAATCCACACTTGACACTCTGTCCGGTCAATGAACCCTACAGAGGAACCGCGTTATTAACACTGCCACCATTTTTAATGATGGAAAAACTTAGTTTGGGCACTCATTCAGGACACTGATAGATTATTAATTACTCACACGCGGTAGTCAAGCTATGAATGTCGTTTTCTTGAAGTCTGTCTTTCCATGCTGGGCCAGCAGCTTAGACCTGCTTCTGAACCCCCTTCGGATGCTGAAGCCCCAACATAGCTCCATGCCCCTTGGAATGATTTAAGCAAAGCCCCCCTTAGTCTCTGGCTCAGACTGACCTCGTGGATGCCCTGGACCAAGTGCCTGCTTTTATGTACTGACAGGGCAGAGATGTTGTGATGATTGTGACACTCCTGATCATGCACATGTTCACAGAGGGGACACGGGAAGCAGATTACAGGACCTGATTTATTTTGGAGTCTTAGGGGACATTCTTGCTGCCCTTGCCTCAGAATCTGTGCTTAGAGACAGTTTAAAGATGATAAGTGCTGTTAGCTGGATCACAGATCTGCCGAGCAGAAGGTCCATGAGAGGCCAAGAGCCTCGACCGATGGCAAACTGGGGTGGAGATTTGGAAACAGGGGCTTCCTTGGGGAAATGTCCTTTTGTTCCCAGATATGGAGAAGTTTCTTCAGTAGCAATGAGGATGACCTCAAAGCGGGGCCAATCTCTCACATAACTCAGGGATCAGGAGTGTGGAGCTTTAACAAAGCAAGGTTTATTTCCACAGTGCTGATGAAGTTTTCCTCCCAAGCCCGATGGCTTTGCCTGGGTGTCTCTGGAGGAGCCTGCTGAGATGGACCATAGACTTTGCCTTCATAAGGGAGGAGAATGCAGAGTCCCTCCTTCTCTGTTTCCATAATGTCCTAGTATTATTATTTTTGATTATGAGCATATGCTGATGATTAAATACTAAAAACTTTATTGATTTGTTTTAAAATGTTATTTGTTTTTGGAGACAGGGTTTTACTCTGTGGCCCAGGATGGAGTGCAGTGGCACAATCATGGCTCACTGCAGCCTCAAATTTCTGGGCTCGTGATCCTCCTGCCCTGGCCTCTTGAGTCGTTGGGATTACAGGCATGTGACACCACACCCACCCAGTTAATTTTTATATTTTTTGTAGAGACAGGGTCTCACTTTTTTGCCCAGGTTGGTCTCAAACTTCTGGGCTCAAGTGATCTTCCTGCCTCAGCTTCCTAAAGTGCTGATATTGGACGCATGAGCCATCATGCCTGGCTTAATTTTAGATATAAATAAAGTAGAAAGGGAAATTCCCTTAATTCTACCCCACAGATATAACCACTGCTACGATTTGTTGTATAATTTTCCAGAAGTTTTTCTATGTATCTATAAACATGTGTGTCAGCACATTATATTTTTTAGATAAATAACATTGTATTATACCTACTCTTTTATGAACCGTTTTAATTAAAATATTTCACAGACATCTTTCTGTGCTAATACATATAGAGTTACAGTAATTGTTCTTTCTAAAAGCTTAAGACTATGTGGTTATAGGACTCTGACACAATTTATTTACTTGGTTATTTAGATTTAGTTAAACAAATATTATAAACAATGCTGCAATAAGAAGTCATATATACTAATTTTTGCCCGCTTACTAATTTCCTTTGGACAGATTCTATTCGTTTTACAGCTAGGTCAAAAGGAATATTTATGTACAATTTAAAAATTTTGGTATATATTATCTAATTCATTACCTAGGTTGAACTAATTTGCACTCCATTGGTTAGAGTATTTGCACCTTGTTTTGCTTTAAATATTATTATTCTGTTTAATCTTTGCTAATCTGAAAGTGAAAAATGATATTTTGTTGTTATTCTTTTTTTTTTTTTTTGAGTTGGAGTCTCACTCTGTCACCCGGACTGGAGTGCAGTGGCCGCTCCCGGCCACCGCAGCCTTGACCTGCTGGGCTCTGGCGATCCTTCCACCTCGGCCTTCCAAGTAGCTGGAACTAGAGGTGCGCGCTACCACGCCTGGCTAGTTTTTTATTTATTTTAGAGATGAGGTCTCGCCAAGTTGCCCAGGCAGGTCTCGAACCCGCGGGCTCAGGCAATCCACTCACCTCAGCCTCCCAAATTGCTGGGATTACAGGCTGAGCCACCGAGCCTGATTTCATTGTTATTCTAATTTACATTCTTTGGTTATTAATTGGGCCAAATTCCTTTTCGTATGCTTTTTGGCAATTTGTATTTTTTTTTTTTTTGAAATTGCCCTGCTCATGATTCTGTATTCATTTTGGGGTAAGGGGAGCATATGCTGATTATTAAATACTAAAAATTACTTGTCTTTCTAAAAAATATTGATTTATAAGAACTTATAAAATAGAGATATCAATTTTTTTATTGTTCTTTATGATACATATTTGCTCTCCTAAATATATTTTACTTTTTTTTTTTAAACCAAGAATTTACTAAAGGTTCACCCACTGTATTTGGTGTTTAGGTCTATTAACTTTCAATAAAGAATAGTCCTTCAAATTTTTTCCCCAGATAATATTGACTTTTAAAAGAGATTCTTACTGACTAAAAACAAATTATCTGTGTCATATTAGAGAAGTTTCCTTCTATTCTTAGTATACCCATACATTTAATCCAGAATGGATTTAGAATTTTTTCAACTGCATTTATAAAAACGATCATTTGGTTTTTTAAAAAAAATCTTGATCTGTTTTTGCTATCAATATCATACTAATTTTGTAAAATGAGTTCTTGAAAGCTTCATAGAACTTTTTAATAAAGCCAACATCTGGAAATTTTGGACCGAATTAATTTCACTAATCCTTTTAATTTCTATTCTTTAAAAAAATTCAAGTAATTTCTTAGGAAATTGTTTATTTTTTCTGCCTTCACGTTATTGTCATAAAGTTATAAATAATATTATTCTATTAAAAATAACCTCTTTCCTATCTGTATTAGATTTATGTTTTCATTGCTGATGTCATGGATATATTCTCAAACAGTTTTCCCTTTTGTCAGATTTGTCAAACATATCTTAAACTTTTTTGTCCCCCCAAAGGACTAGCCAGCTCTTGGTTTTACTCAACAATTCTAGTTGTTTTGAACCTCTGATTCATTGGTTTCTTTTGTTTATTTTGTTGTTCTTTTTCTAGCTGCTGAGTCTAATGCTCCAAAAATATTTATTTTAGACATTTCTTGTTTTAGGAAAAATCCTATTTAGGGACATAATTTTTTTTTTTCTGAGTAAACTTTGGCTACCTCCCATAGGGTTTTCTATTTAGTGTTTCAACATATGTTAATTTTCAAATAATTTATAAATTAAGTTTTCATTTATCCGTTGACATAAAAATTATTTAGAAGAGTGAAGTTTTAGATTTATTTCCATTTTAATCAGTGAGTGGATCCTTTAAAAGCCTTACTTTCTGAGATTTTTTTTGGTAGCCTATTAAATGATTTCTCCTTATATATATTTTAAATGAATGTTCCATGGAAGTTTAAAAAGAATATTCCCTCTTCTTTTAAGAAAGTTCATGATATGCTATGAAATTAAGCTTATAATATGTATTACATGCTTCATATATTTGTCTTTTGATCATCATAAATTTTGGGAATGGTTTGTTAACCTTTCCCATTCTACCCATGGGCTTGCCAATTTTTTTCACTATTTCTAACACTTCTTTTTGTTTTTGGAGTGACTAGAGTAAAAAAGTTAAGAGCTTGATGCAAGTTCCAGGCTGCCTGGTTTGAATAACAGCTCCACCCTCATGAGTTGATGGACCTTGGACATATTTTCTTAACTGCAAAATCATATCACTTACTTCATAAAGTTCTTAGAAGGATTATATGAGTTGATACGAACAAAGAGCTTAAAATTGTGCTTGACATGTTGTGTGTGCTCTATTACTCTTTGTGTATCTTCTGCCATGATACGCAGAGTAAAAACGTTCATGTTTGCTATATATTCTGTTCATCAATGTAAAACATTTTGCCCCATAGAGAGCTCTTTGCCTTGAATTCTATATGAGCTAATATTAATATTGCTATCTTGTTTTCTTTCTGTTTTGTATTTGTCTGATATGTTAGTCCATTCAGGTTGCTATAACAAATTACCCTAAACCGGGTGGCTTGCAAACAACAGAAATGTATTTCTCACAGAACGGGTCTGGGAAGTCCAAGATCAAGACACTGGCAGATTTGATGTTTACCGAGGGCATATTTCCTGGTTCATAGACAATGTCTTTTCACTGAGTCCTGGCTGCGTGGTGGAAAGGCCAAGGGTATCTCTTGGGTGGTTTTTATAAGAGCACTAACCCCATTCCCAAGGGCTCTACTCTCACGATATAATCAACTCCCAAAGTCCTCAGCCTTCTAATAACATCAACCTTGGGGGTTAGAATTTTAACATACTCTTTTTTGTTGGTTTGTTTGTTTCCTGAGTCAGGGTCTCACTCTGTAGCCCATGCTGGAGCACAGTAGCATGATTTCGGTTCACGGATGCTTTGACCTCTTGGGCTCAGGTGATCCTTCTGCCTCGCCTCCCGAGTGGCTGGGACTACAGGTGCACCACCATGCCTGGCTAATTTTAAAAACTTTTTTTGTAGAGACGTGGTCTCGCTGTGTTGTCCAGGCTTGTCTCAAACTTCTGGGCTCAAGCAATCTTCCAGCCTCAGCCTTCCAAAGTGCTGGGATTACAAGTGTGAGCCACCACGCTTGACCAACATATGAATTTTTGACTGACATAAACATTCAGATCAAAGCATTTGGTTTATCTTTGGGCATCTGCATGTTTTGAACTTTTCTGTACGTTTTTGTGTTAGACATATTTCTTGTAAATAGCATACAGCTGGAGCTCTCCTTTTATAAAATATCAGTTCAGAAATTCTTATCTTTTATTAAGGGAACTTAACCCATTTACAACTATTGAGATCACTGATATTCCTGTCATCTTTATGTTTTCTGTTAGATATGTTTCTATGTCTTTTGTCAAGGTTGAATTGTCCCAGTGATGATCTCATGCTAACAGTGAGCTTAGATCTTTCTAGGCTGGTGTGGAAAAAGTCTGCTTCTCCTGCTTCAAAGTAAGAAAAACCAGAAGCTAGCCAGGAAGCATGGTGTCTGTGGTCACACTCCTTTTGGGATCCTGGCACTGAGTTTTCTTTAGCTATCATTCAGTGAGTACCTAATAGAAGCCAGGTGCTTTTCTAGATATTTTAAATATATATTGCTTCATTTAACTCTCGCAACAATCCCAGGAAGGGAGTATTATACTTATAGAGAGACTAAGTAAGGAAATTAGAGCGTGCCCCTGAGGAATCAAAGAAGACACAATTTGTAATGTGTAAACTCATTCCCTTTCACATCATGTTTGTATGGAATATGGAGTAGGCTAAGGATTAGGCTCTTGAGTTGGCTTTTACTGAGTTTCCAAATGAATAGGTTGCCAGTGCTGTTGGGAACAGTGGGGCCGTCTTCCGGTTCAATCATTTTTTCATACTAGTTTAAGTTTCTACTCTAAATTGATTGTTTTGGAGTGTATCATCCAGAGTATAATTTTTTAGTACTGCTAGAGGCAAAAAAGAGTTTTAACTCAGTGGTGTGTGTCATATATTGTATTTAATTCTGCTGGCCTCTTTTTTTCAGGGACTAGCTCTGGAGTTAGGGATATCTCTGCTCGCTCATAGAATCCTGGAGAAAGCCAGGCTTGTGCTTTATCCATCTTTATATCTCCAGTTCCTTAAAGAATATCTGGCCCACAGTAGGTGCTATTTCTTAAAATGACCTGAGTACAGAGCATGAAAATCGTCATACATTAACACTTGAATTATGAGGTTTTAGAAAAAGGCCCATAGAATAGAAATGCATTATCTTAAAATTATGCTTACTATAACCACTACAGTATGATGCAAAAAAAAAAAAAAAAAAAGTATGTTTACTACTCTTTCAAGAGCTTACTCTGGACTAAAGCATCCTGTGCTTTCAGTTGGAGAAGGTCTGTGTCACCATGGGAGGATATGGGATGACATTGACGTATGAATGACCATTTGCCTTGGTAATACCAGTGAGGACATCCAGCCAATAAAATACTCCTGAGCCAGCTGCTGGGGAGACATATAGCACTGATCTCACTGGGATTCCATGCTTGAAAAAAAAAAACAACACAACAACCCAAATGAAAACTCCCAGCTTACATCAGGAAAATAATGCTGCAGCACTTTAATGAGATCCCTAGGTGAATAAGTTTTTTATATGAGTCAGTTTGACTTCCACAGATATCTGGCTAGACCTTGATTGATTGTCAGACTTTTTAAGTAGCATTGATTTTTACCGCTGCAACATTGGAATGATGAGGTCATTGTATTTTTGCCATGTTATTGGAGTTCTTGTTAAAGCGACCTGGAGGTATAAGCACATCTAGGCATTGGTTTCTTGCTTGTTCTGTGTATGAGAGATGGGAAAGTGGAGGTAAGTAAGATGAAAATGGCAAATAAGAAATCTCTTTGGTTGTGAGGGAAAATTCAGAGTCTTAAGAATTATAATGACAATTGGTAGCTATTAATCATAGCTTATCATTTCTTTTTGTTAATATCCATCATTTATTGAGCATGTAAGTACACAGGCCATGGACTATCATCAGTTCTTCACACATACGAACTCTGTTTATCTTCACTTTACCTCTGTGAGGCAAGTATATCTCTGCTTGCCTACTTTATGGATGAGAAACCAGCGTCTCAAAAGTAGAATTCCAGAGTCTCAGATGTCGTAATGAGGCATCATGATGACATTGGATTAAAAAAGCCTAAAATAGATTGGGCGCTTTGGCTCAAGCCTATAATCCCAGCACTTTGGGAGACCGAAGCTAGAGGATTGCCTGAGCTCAGGGGTTCGAGGCCAGCCTGGGCTACTTGGTGAGACTTCATCTCTACAATTAAAAAAAAAAAAAAGCTAGGCATTGTAGTGCATGCCTGTAGTTCCAGTGACTTGGAAGGCTGAGGCAGAAGGATCACCTGAGCCCAGCAGGTCAAGGCTGCGGTGGCTGTGAGTGTGCCATTGCACCTTAGCCTGGGCAACACAGACTCCGACTCAAAAAAAAAAAAAAAAGCCTAAAATAAAAAATATATGTCAAAGAAATGTGAAGCACCACTGTTGCCATCAACATTTATTATTAAGAGTACGTTTAAGTTGATTGCGCCATAAGGCAGGTTCGGAAACATCATAGGGTAGCTTGCTCACAATTGTTTAGCTAGTCAGTGGAAGAGCTAGGTTTTAGCTTAACGTGTGCCTGACTCCAAAGCCCACAATTTTAACTGCTAGTTTGCTGTATGATGGTTGTGGGAGTAGTTAGAGGATTTCCTTTGGGTAAGATCAGAGAGGAAGATGTGAGGGTGTTGCATAAGCCACAACCCCTCTCTCCTGCATGGACGTGAGACCTGAGCAAAATTGCAGATAACACAGTGTCTTAGGAAATACTGTCTTGACTTTCCTGCCTGGCAGAAAGTAACCACCTGAACCTCCTCTCCACTCGAGTGATGCTGTGCCTGTGAAGGGGCCAGAGAGGACTTTGTACATTTTGGGATTCCTCCAGCTACCACCTATCGATCTGAGGCTGCCAGAAGCTCTAATCCGATTAGAGTCTGTAAAACTGGTTTCCATCTCTGGCGCCTGACTCAGGTTTCAGAGCAAGGGGAAAAAGTATGACATCACCCTTTGCATCTGTGCTGGGTGGCTAATGAAATTACGTGATGGGTTTGAGGAACATTAAAGTCAATGTTGATCCTTATTATTATTAAGAGCACTTTAAAATTTATTGCACCATAAGGCAGGTTCGAAAGCATCATTTTTAAAATAGGTGTGTTCATTACTCTGAATTGTAGCTCATAACTCCATGGGATATGGAGAATGCTGGCGGCAGAGAGAATCAGTTCTGAGATCTGCAGGATGAAAGTGTGTGTAGCTCCTTTGCTGGATGGAGAAGGTTCTGGGATTTTTCCATAATGAGGCATCATGATGACCTTGGATTAAAAAAGCCTAGAATGAAACAAAACATGTTTGTCAAAGAAATGTGAAGCACCACTGTTGCCATTAGCATCAGCTATCGTATTTTTTAAAAAGCCTGAAATGGTTAGTGTGCAAAAAGAGAGCTTAGTTCAGGTCAGCAACCATTTACTGAGTGTGGGTACTGAACTAGTAGCAGGAATACACTATATTGAGAGGAAGGACCATACCTTGTTTTGTTCAGTATACCTCCAGCACCCAGCTAAATGTCAGGCATGCAGAAATTATTCTCTTTCTTTAAATACATGTACATACAAATACATTCTGTAAAGTACATAGATCTTAACTCAATGAATTTACATATACACACAGCAATGCATACTTGCACACTGGTGAATCATCATCCAATCAAGTTGTTAACCATTCCCCAAATTTCAAATGGCTTCCCCTCACCCCCTCACCCCTCCCCAACAGAGATAAACACTATTTTGACTTCTATAGCCACAGATTAGTTTTGTCTAGAACTAGCATCCTTCATATAAAATTCATATAAGTTGAATCTTCATACAAATGGAATCATACAATATATTATCTTATATGTCTGGTTTCTTTTGCTCATCTTTATGTCTGGGACATTCATCCATGTTGCTCCACGTAGGAATATGTAAAAGTAGTTTGTTCTTTTTCATTGCTGTGTAATAGTCCATTGCATAAATTTTCTGTCATTTATTCTTCTGTGATGGATATTTGGTTTGTTTCTAAACTTTAGCTATATAAATAAAACTGTGTGAGCATTCTTGTACATGCCATTTGATAAACTTTTCCACCTATTTCTTTGAGGGATATATATAGAATTGAAATTGCTGGGTCATTTAAAATATTTTTGAATTTTCAATTCTTTTGCTATCACTGAGTTATTTTTCACTGAGAATAGATGGAATATTTGTGAATAGCAGTGGTTGAAAACCGTGACCAACTGAAGACAGCATCAACGATGAACTATTCACAAATTGTCTTTCCTGAAAACTACTGAAATTCTGTCTTATGTGCTCATGCTCAATAAAAGTTTTGTAGGATTTCCAAGCGTGGCTGCCAGACTTCTTAACAGAATGCTGAAATACAGGGTCAGTAAACCCTATTGATACTTTTGACTGAGAAACAATTTCTAACTCACTGTCTTAGTCCATTTGTGTTGCTATAAAGGTATATCTGAAGCTGGGTAATTTATAAAGAAAAGAGGTATGTTTGGCTCCCTGTTCTATAACTGGACAATAAACATGACACTAGCATCTGCTTTTGGTAAGGGCTTCAGGTTGCTTCCCCTCACAGCAGAAGGTAAAGGGGAGTTGATGTGTGCAGAGATCACATGGCGAGAGAGGAAGCAGGAGAAAGGGGGATGGTACCGGCCTCTTTTTAACAACCAGTTTGCAGGGGAATTCTTGAAGGAACTAATAGAGTAAGAACTCCCTCATTGCCTTGAGGATAGCATCAAGTCATCCATGAAGATCCACTTTCATGACCCAAGTGCCTCCCACTAGGCCCCACTTTCAACACTGGGGATCCAATTTCAACATGAGCATTGGGAAATAAACATATCCAAATTATAGTGCTCACTTAATAGATTATTTTATTTTATTTTTGGCATTTCAAATGGAAAATTTTTTCTTTATTTATAAAATGCTATTTAAAAAAATTTTATTTTAAATATGGGGTATAATTCAGTGTTAGGTATATACATATTCATTATGCAGGCACCCTTGTTGATGAGGTATACCCCCTGACTCCTGGCAGTTTCCCACTGCTTCCAATGCCACCCATGCCTTCCCTTGGCAGTTGCCCACTACTGCCAATTCCTTTCTTATAGTATTACGATAGTTGTTCAAGGTCTGCTTACGAGTGAGAACATGTGATATTTGGTTCTTTGTTTCTGTGATAGATCACTCAGTATTATAGCCTCTAAGTCCATCAAAGTTCATAATTTTGTCCTCCTTTATGGCTGCGTAACATTCCATCGTGTAGATGTACTACATATTTTTAATCTAGTCCTCTTTTGATGGGCAGCACAGTTGGCTCCATGTTTTTGCTGTTGTAAATAATGCTGCAATAAACATGTGTGTGTGGGTATCTTTTTCATAGAGTGATTTGAGTTCCTCCAGGTGTAGTCCCAGTAGGGGGATTGTGGGGCCATATGGGAGGTCAATTTTTAGGTCTTTTAGGAATCACCACACTGTTTTTCACAGAGGCTGTACTAGTTTACACTCCCACCAAGAGTGTAGAAGTGCTCCCTTTTTGCCACATCCTCTCCTGTATCTGTTGTTTTTTGTTTTTGATGATGGCCATCCTGATTGGAATTGGGTGGTATCTCAGTGTGGTTTTAATTTGCATTTCTTTGATGACTAGTGAGACTGAGCATTTTTTCATGTATCTGTTGGCTGCTCATATGTCTTCTTTTGAGAAGTGTCTGTTCATGTCTTTTGCCCACTTGTAGTAGGACTGTTTGTTTTTTTCTTTTTGGCACATTTGAGTTCCTTATAGATCCTAGATGTTAGGCCTTTGTCAGAAATACTGGCAAATATTTTTTCCCAGTCTGTGGGCTGTCTCCTCGCTCTCTCATAAAATGAGAGTCTTCAGTTTTGTGACTATTCAAGAGGTCAGACAGGAAATCTTCATGGAGGCTCTCTTAATAGATTATTAGTAAGCAACATTCATTGTAGTAAATAATGGAATGTGTGTCACTTGCTGTCAGTGTGAAAGGATGATTTGCTTCTCGAATCAGTTCATGACTATCTGAAGGACTCTCTAGATGACTATCCACCTTGAGGATAACTGAACTGAAGTGAAAGAAGATACACAAGGAAAATTTCTGGACAACATGCTGAATGCTGTGGTTAGTAGTATCCATTGGGGTTTAGTGGAACCTCATAAGTAGCATTCTTATTTCCTTCCAGAGTTCTGAACCAACTAAGAGATAATCAAGAAGAGAGATGGAGATAAAAATATTACTGTTGTTGCTGGTAAAGCTGGTAATGGAGAACTCTGGAATGAGACAGGCTATGTACCCAGGTATAGCAGCCCTGACAGACAGGCCTTTCTCCATAGTGGCAGAGTGTACCCCTTATGGCCTGGGAAGGCAGGGAAATACATGTTCTGTGTGGACCATTTGCTCCCGTGAGTGAGAGAAGGAACTAGTCTCCTCGAAGTGGCTCCATCTTCCAGGGAGAGGAGGAAGTGGGAGTGGAGGCCAGTGGTGTTAACGATAGCGTTCCCTCCTCATGGAAGGAAAACATGAAGAAACTTTGGGAGGAAGCTTTTCCTGCCCCTACAAATTGTATTCCATATATATTGCCATGGAAATACAAGGAAAGGCTGCATCTACCCGGGGATAGGAGAGAGCACTCTCAGAAAGATAAGGTGCTGAGTCTTGCTGGAAAACTCAGAGGCAGCCAGGTGGAGGTTGGGAAAGGAAGATGCTTTAGATCGGAGTTTGACAGACTATGGCCTATAGGCCAAATCTGGCTTGTTGCTTGTTTTTGGAAATAAAGATTTATTGCAACACAGCCATATATGTTCATTGATATATTGTCTATGGCTGGATTTGTGCAATAATGGCAGAACTGAGTAGCTGGGACAGAGACTACATGACCCACAAAGTCTGAAATATATGTTACCTGGATCCTTTACAGAAAAAATTGGGTAAGGGTAATGCCCAGGAGTGAGAAAAATGGTGATAGTGTGCTGGGGGTGTGACGTTGGGAACTATGATAAGTGGGTTGATAATGTTGGAACAGAAAGCTGGAGAGAGTGAAGAGTGACAGACACTTGTGTGTTCAGTGTGTGCAAATGCCATAGCCACCAGGATCAGAAGCCTGGAAGAAGTGATTGGACAGACTTCACAATTTTCTACAGAGAGCAGTGCTGCAGGCAGACAGGTCAATTCTATGAGCTATATGCAGATATATGGACACACATATAGTAAATAGAACCTTTAAATTTAAATCCATAACGAATGTACATCATCTACAAGCCAAAAGATACATGTGAGAGAGAGAGAGAGAGAGAGAGTTGTTTACAAGGATGAAATGGGTCATTTCTCTTCTAGTGGCTTGGGAGAAGGGTTCAGAGAAGAGGCCAAAAAGCAACAGTTGTAGGAAGGGACTGGGAAGGGCATATTAGGAAGGGGAATGTGTTTCAGGTATGGGGGGACAATTTAGAGGGGAGTGGGTAGACTGAATGGAGCCAGCCTGAGTCTCTTTGTCATGGAACTTGAATGAAGAGGGGTGTGAGCCGAGAAGGGAACTCTGAGCAGAGAGGGGACCCGGATGTTGGGCTCAAACTTACCTTTTTAAAATAAGCTGTTCCCCTTCACCACTGTTTGAATCACAACATTATCAATGTATGAGTATTCCTCTCTACCCTGGCTCATTCTGCTTCCAAGGAAGATTATTTTTACTTTTTGGCTTCTGGGGTTGCAGTCATGCTGCTTAGGATAAGGAATAGAAAAATGCTGAGCTAGAAGGAGTCGGATAATTGGAATTGAGAAGAATAAAAGTCCTGGGGGAGGGGATAGCAGAGCCACTGGAAGTCTCCAGGAAGGCGGGAGAAAGATGAGGAAAAGGACCACAGTCAGTTTCTTGGGCAGGACCAAGGAAGAGGGGATTCCAGGGGTTTACAGACAGAAGGAGAGAGTCTTTAGGGGGGAACTCCAGGCATCAGTGTAAGATAAATGAGGGAAAGGTGAATAGAAGGTGTTTTGTTGTAGGTATGATTTGGGTTCCGTTTGATGTTTTTCAACAATCTCACTGAAAGTAAAGACTATTGTCATTTAATTCTTGTCTGCCAAACAGATGTTTCCATGTGACACTGTGCAGAGACTAGACCAAATATGATGATTTCTCGTTCCTAAATACTTGAAAATTTTCAGTCTTATTTGAACAGCTTTGTCAAAGTATATTGAGACACAATAAAATGCATATACTTAAAGCATACAGTTGGGTGCCTTTGGACATGTATGCACCTGTGAGACATTGTCACAATCAAGATGGTTGGTGTACAGACCCAGCACTCCTGAAAGTTTTCTTGAATCTTTTTAATCTCTTCATTCCAGTGTCCCCAGGCAACACTTGATCTGATTTCTATCATCATTGAATAGTTAGCATTTTGTAGAATTTTATGTAATTGAAATCATATAGTGTATACTCTTTTTTGGGGGGAGGTGGTCTGGTTCCTTTTACTTATAATCATTACTTAGAAATTATTGCTTAGAATTATTATTATTATTATTATTTTTGAGTTGGAGTCTCACTCTGTTGCCCAGGCTAGAGGGCAGTGGCGCGCTCCTGCAGCCTCAATCTGCTGTGCTCAGGCAATCCTTCCACCTCAGCCTTCCAAGTAGCTGGAACTACAGGCATGTGCCACCACAGCCAGCTAATTTTTTAATTTATTGTAGAGATGAGGTCTCGCCAAGTTGCCTAGACTTGTCTTGAACCTGTGGGCTCAGGCAGTCCTCTCACCTTGGCCTCCCGAGGTGCTGGGATTATAGGCACGAGTCACTGTGCCTGGCCTAGAATTGTTATTATGAATAATAATTATTAATGAATGATAATTACTAAATTATGATTTATAAATTTATTCATTCTTCTTACATAAATAGTTTATCCCTTTTTGCTGATAAATAGTATTCCACTGAGTGGATATAACACAGAGTGTATATCTATTCATCTGTTGATGGATATTTGAGTTGTTTCCAGTTTTTGGTTATTATGGTAAAGTTACTAGAAACATTCATGTTTGTGTCTTTGTGTAGACATATGTTTTTAGTTCTGTTGGCTAAATACTTAGTTCTGTAATGGCTGGATCATATGGTATGTATATACTCAACTATTTTAGAAACTATCAAACAGTTTTCCAAAGTGGTTGTACCGTTTCACATTTCCACTTGAAGTGTATAAATGTTCTCTCGGCTCTACATCCTCACTGACAATTGGTATGCTCAGTTTTATACATTTTAGCCCTTTGAATAGGTATGTGGTGGCATGTGGTTTTAAATTTTATTTCCCTAATGAATAATGATGTTGAAGTCTGTTCAAATCTTTTGCCCCGTTTTATTGAGTTGCTCATATTATTATGATTTATTTTAAGTGGTTCTTTACATATTCTGGATGCTAATCCTGTAAAAGATTTGTAAATTTTTTTTCCAGTCTGTGGCTTGTTGTTTTAATGACCTCAACAGTGTCTTTAAAGAACAGATATTTTTAATTTTGATGAAGTCTAATTTATTGATTTTTTTCCTTTTATGGATTGTACTTTTGGTGTCACATCTAAGAAATCTTTGCTTAACCCATGAGCATGAAGATTTTATCACATATCTTCCATAATTTTTACAGTTGCAGATTAATTTTCATGTAGTTTTAGATCTATGAACCATTTTTGGTTAATTATTATATATAGTGTGAAGTATGAATTAAAGTTTTTCTTCTTCCTCCTCCTCTTCCTCTTCCTTCTCTTCCACCTTCTCCTCTTCCTCTTTATCTTTTTCTTCTTCTTGAAAATAATTATTCAATTATTCAAGTGCACTTTGTGGAAAAGACTATTCTTTCTCCACTGAATTGCCTTTGCACATAAAAAAAAGCCATACATTATCAGTCCATTTCTGGTTTCTTTATTCTTTTCCATTGTACTAATTCTAATGATTCTGTTCTATTTGTCTAACTTTATACCAATGCTAGAGTGTCTTGAGTACTGTAGCTTTGTAAAAAGTCTTGAAAATAAATGCTGTTAGTCCTCCAACTTTGTTTTGTTAGATTATTTTGGCTATTCTGTTTCTTGCATTTTCATATAAATTTTAGAATGACAATTTAATTTTAGTTTGCTAATTTACAGGGTTTCAGTCAGAATTGCATTGAATCTAGATTATTTTGGAGAGAATTAGCATCCTAATATTATTGAATCATCCAGCTCATGGATATAGTATTTATTTAGGTTTTTTAAAATTGGTCTCAGCAATGTTTTATAATTTTCAGTGCAGGTTTTGCATAGTCTTTTGTCAGAGTTATTCTGAAATAGTTCATGTTTTTAGGATGGTATTGCAAATGGTACCTTTTAAAAAATTGTTGTTCTTTGCTGTTAGTACCTAGAAATACAGATGACTTTTGCATATTGATCTTGAATCCTGTCTCTTTGCTAAACTCATTTATGAGTTTTAGTCGCATTTTTGCAGGTAAGTAACTTTTAATGAGAAAACTTGTCAGACACATGTTAATGGGTGAAAGATAACTTTCTTCAGCATGGATCTGGATGTCCCCCATGTGCTCTGGGAAAGGCTTTGTGGTGCCTCTTGCAAAATAAAGAGTCTTTTATGGAGAATGTCAAAATCATGGTGAATCATAACACCCAGATGGGAGCCCAGGAATATGTTAAAGATATCCCATGGTGGGCAAGGATATTGAGAATTTGAATGAGCATTAAAAGTATGTCCAAGGATACTCTTTACATACCTTCACCTTCACAAATAGAGGTATAGCTACAGGAGATGGCATGCACCTTTGCAGGTAGTCATACCAGTGGGGTGGAGGAGAAGACTTATGTGTTGTAGTAGCTATTGTCCTCAATGGTGAGAACATCCTTCTGAACCAACCCCAGAAAAAGGCCTGAAGTGGGAAGAGTATTGGCTATAACTATGTGACTGTGGCTATCTAGACCATAACAAGACAATTTAGCCAAGGCACCTGGAAGTTTCTTTCTTCTTTTGTTTTGAATGAGGGTCTGTCTCTGTTGCTGAGGCTATAGTGCAGTAGCATGAATTACAGTTCACTGCAGCCTCAACCTCCTGGGCTCAGGCGATCCTTCCACTTAAGCTTGTCTTAACTCCCGGACTCAAGAAATTCTCTTGCCTTGGGATTACAGGTGTGAGCCACCATGCCTGGCCTGGAAGTTCATTTCAATTTCTCGATTATAGTTATTATATAAATGAGTTGTTGGTGTGACTTTATTTTTAGCTGCTTATTTCATGTCACAGAAGGACAGTTGCAAAATAAAAAATAGCACGCTGTGCAGCAGATTGGCTATGGCAAAAGAAACATTGAAATGAGTAAATAGAACTCCAGTGTTTCTTTAATGGCAGTTGGATGATATTGTCTGCTGTGAGAAAAAGCCTGGAATGAGCAAAGAGATGTGCAGAGAAGGTTTATGTTAAGTTGGCTGGGGCATTCAGTTTTAGGCAGGACTTGGTGGAACTGACCATATGGTTGATGCTTCATGTCTGTTCTATAGAGTCCTTTTTGTTCTAAGAAGATCCTTTGGGGGCACTATTAAGGGCAAAGATAATGGATTAACCAGGTAGGCAGAGATCTAGACTCTCCATCTACCTCCATCTTACTCATAACTTCTCCGTTCAGTCGGAGGACCTTCCTCTCCTTTGACAAAACAACACAAAACAACACACATAGACACATACACACACAAACTAAAAAAACCAAAACTTGTGTAGGTATACCATGTTTTATTGCATCTCACCGTACTGTACAGCATTGTAGATAATTGTGGTTTTTACCAGTTGAAGGTTGTGGCAACCCTGCGTTGAGCAAGCCTATCAGCATCATTTTTCCAACAGCAGATGCTCACTTTGTGTCTCTGTGTCACATTTTGGCAATTTTCACGATATTTCAAACTTTTCATCATTATTATACCTGTTATAATGGTCTATAGTTAATGATCTTTGATGTTACTATTGTAATTGTTTTGGGGTGTGATGAACTATGCTTATATACAATGGTGAACTTAATTGATAAGTGTTATCTGTGTTCTGACTCCTCCAACAACTGGACATTTCCTCATCTCTTCCCCCTCCTTGGGCTTCCCTACATTCCCCGAGATACAACAATATTGAAATTAGGTCAATTAATAGCTCAACTATAGCCCCTCTATGTGTTCAAATGAAAGGAAGAGCCATATATTTCTCACTTTAATCAAGAGCTAGAAATAATTAAGCTTAGTGAGGAAGGCACGTTGAAGGCCGAGATAGGTCAAAAACTAAATCTCTTGTGCCAAACAGTTAGCCAACTTGTGAATACAAAGGAAAAGTTTTGAAAACAAATTAAAAGGGTTTTTACTAATAAGAAAGTGAAGCAGCCTTATTGCTGATATGGAGAAAGTTTCAGTGATCTGGATAGAAGATCAAACCAGCCATAACATTCTCTTAAACCAAAGCTTAATCCAGAGCAAGGCTCTAACTCTTTTCAATTCTATGAAGGCTGAGAGAGGTGAGGAAGCTGCAGAAGAAAAATGTGAAGCTAGCAAAAGTTGGTTCAAGTGCAGGATGAAGCAGCAAGTGCTGATATAGAAGCTGTAGAAAGTGATCCAGAAGTTCTAGCTAAGATCTAGTACACTAAGCAATAGATTTTCAGTGTAGATGAAATAGCCTTCTACCAAAGGAAGATGCCATCTATGACTTTTATATCTATAGAGGAGCTGAGTTTCAAAACTTCAAAGGATAGGCTAACTCTCTTTTTAGGGGCTAGTGCAGCTGGTGACTTTAAGATAAGCCAGTGCTCATTTACCACTTTGAAAATCCTAGGGCCCTTAAGAATTATACTAAATCCATGTTGCCTGTGCTCTGTGAAACATCAAAGACTGAATGGCAGCACATTTGTTTATAGCATGGTTTGCTGAATATTTTAAGCCTACTGTTGAGAACTACTGCTCAAAAAATGCCTTCCAAAGTATTACTGCTCATTGACCATGCACTGGTCACTCAAGAGCTCTGATAAAGATGTACAAAGAAGCCGGGCTCGGTGGCTCAGCCTGTAATCACGCACCTTTGGGAGGCTCAAGACCCGCCTGAGCAACTTGGCGAGACCTCATCTCTACAATAAATCAAAAAATCAGCCTGTAATTCCAGTTACTCGAAAGGCTGAGGCGGAAGGAGCGCTGGAGCCCAGCAGGTCGAGGCTGCAGTGGCCGGGAGTGGCCACTGCACTCCAGTCTGGGTGACAGAGTTAGACTCCAACTCAAAAAAAAAAAAAAAAAAAAGAAATGTACAGAGAGCTGAATGTTGTACATTCATTCTGTAGCTCATGGATCAAGGAGTAATTTCAACTTTCAAGTCCTGTTGAGAAATACGCTTAAAAATTTTTATTTTATTTTAAATGTGTGGGGTGCAGTTCAGGGTTAGGTGCAAATGATCATTATGCAGGTACCCTTGTTGATGAGGTATACCCCTGCCTCCCTTGGCAGTGAGAAATACATTTCATAAGACTATAACTGCCATAGATAGTGACTCCTCTGATAGATCTGGGCAAAGTAAATTGAAAACCTTCTGGAAAGGATTAATCATTCTAGATTCCATTAAGAATGTTTGTGATTCATAGGAGGAGCTAAAAATATCAACACTAATAGGAGGTTAGAAGAAGTTGATTCCAGCCTTTAGGGATGACTTTGAGGGATTTTAAGACTTCACTGAAGGTTACAACTGCAGACATGAAGGAAATAGCAAGAGAACTAGAATTAGAAATGGAGTCTGAAAATGTGACCGAATTGCTGCAATCTCATGATCAAACTTGAACAGATGAGGAGTTACTTTTTATGAATGAGCCAAGAAAGTGATTTCTTAAGACAAAATCTACTGGTGAATATGTTGTGAACATTGTTGAAATGCCAACAAAGGATTTAGAATATTTCATAAACTTAGCTGATAATGTAGTGACAGGGTTTGTGAGGACTGACTCCAATTTTGAAATAAGTATTACTGTGGGTAAAATGCTGTCAAACAACATCACATGCTATAGAGAAATCTTACATATTGAAAGAGCCAACTGATGCGGCAAACTTCATCATTGTCTTATTTTAAGAAATTGCTATAATCATCCTAGCCTTCAGCGACCACCACTCTGATTAGGCAGCAGTCATCAACATTGAGGAAGACTCTGCACCAGCAAAATGATCACAACTTGCTGTAGGTTTAGTTGATGACTAGCATTTTTTTTTTGCAATAAGGCATTTAAAAATTAAGCTATGTATTTTTTAGACATATACTATTCCCCACTTAATAGACTATTGTGTAGTGTAAACAAAACTTTTATATGAACTAGGAAACCAAAAAAATAGGGTAACTTCCCTTGTTGTGATAGTCACTTTATTGTATTGGTCTAGAATTGAACTGCATTATCTCTGAGGTATATGTGTATTATATACAGTTAGCCCTTGAACAATGTGGGGGTTAGGAGAACTGACTCCCAAGCAGCTGAAAATTCATGTATAACTTTTGGCTCCCTCGACACTTAACTACTAACCGAAGCCTTACTGATAACATAAACAGTCAATTTGCACATATTTTATATGTCATATGTATTATATCTTGTCTTCTTACAGTAAAGTAAGCTAGAGAAAAAAGTTATTAAGACCATCCTAAGGAAGATAAAATGTATTTACTATTCATGCAGTAGAAGTGGATCATCATAAAAGTCTTTATTCTCACTGTTTTCATGTTGTGTAGGCTGAAGAGAAGAAGGAAGAAGAGAGGTTGATCTTGCTATCTCCAGGGTGGCAGAGATGAAAGAGATGGAAGAGGTAGAAGAGGAGGCAGGAGAGGCAGACACACTTGATGTGACTTTGTGAAAATATATCATAGTTTCTTTTTATAGATTAGAGAATATAGTTTCTTTAAAAGTTAATGTGAGAGAGAGAGAGAGAGAGAGAGAGAGAGAGAGAGAGAGAGAGAGAGAGAGGGAAAGATTCATCTCCCCAAGGTAGGGGAGGGGGCCAAAGCCAGGAAGCATGGCAACCACCATATCTCAAAGAGCACATGGTCATACCACAGTCTAGCAAGGCAATGGCCACATCATAATTTCGGTCCAACTTTTTTGCTTTTTCATTTCTCTAAATATGTTCTATGTAGTATCAGTCTTCTTCCATTATTTGCTTTAGTTTCAGTGCCTGTATCATAGGAGAGACCATGTCATAAAAGAAGTCAAAAGCAGTTTTCAGTAACTGGAATCTTTCTGCCAGATGGTCTAATGTCAATTTGTTTCCTGGTACTGCTTCGTCTATATCTTCTTCCTCATCGTCTGGCACTGGTTTGGAAGCACTCTCTCCATCAAGTCACCTTCTATGAATTTCTCTGGTGTGGTGTCTATTAGCTTTTGAATTTTTCCTAGATCTATGTCTTGAAACCCTTTATCCCTACCTATTTTTGCCATATTCACAGTCCCTTTTATGATTTCCTAACTGGCTCTGTCATAAGTCCTGTGAAGTCATGTACAACATCTGGACACAGTTTTTTTTCAGCAGAAATTTATTGTTTTAGGCTTGATGGCTTTCATGGCTCTTTCTATCATAATGATGGCATCCTCACTGGTGTACTTCTTCCAGAGTTTCATGATGGTCTCTCTGCTGGGGCTCTTTTTGATAGTGTTGACAATGCTTTCCACAGGGTGTCATGTGTGTTGAGGCTTAAAAGTTCTTGTGACTCCCTGATCTAGATGCTGAATTAGAGACATTGTGTCTGGGGGCAAGTAGACTACTTGATGCATTTGGTATTGAACTCATGGGGATCTGAGTGGCCAGGGGCGTTGTCTAATATCAAAAGAACTCTTTAAAAGGCAGTACCTTACTGGCAAGGGCACTTCCTGACTTCAGGGACAAAGTATTGATGGAACCAATCTAGAAAAAGGGTTCTCATTGTCCAGGACTTCTTGTTGAACAACCAAACTCTGGCAGCTAGTGTTTATCTTTTGCCTTCAAGACCAGTGGGTTAGTAACTTTATAGATATGGGGAGTCCTGATCTTAGTCTGACTGCATTTACACAAAACAGTAGGTTTTCCTGCCTTAAATACCAGTGCTTACATGTCTTTCTTACTACTAAATGTACTTGGTGGCATTTCCCCCTGCATCCTCCCCAAGAATAGGGCACCTTTCATCTGCATTGAAAACCTGTTCAGCCAGATATCCTTTCTCCTCAGTGATTTTCTTAGTGTGTCTGGGAACTTCTCTGCTGCCTCTTGGTCAGCAGAAGCTGCTTCTCCTGTTATCTTGATATTTTAAAAGTTAAAACTCAATCTAAAATGATCAAACTATCCTTTACTGGCATTAAATTCTGTAGCTTTAGACCCTTTGCCACTCTTTTGCTTTAAGTTGTCTTATGATGACTTTTTTTTCTTGAATCATATTAGTCTATAGGCATGCCATTCTTATAACAATACTGCACCCACATAAAGACAGCATTTTCAATATGAGGTAAAAAAATACTCGACAAAAATGTGCAAAGTTTTTGTGCCTGCTAGTGTAGCTGCAGTGGTGGTTTCACAAGTTCCCTTTGTTTTTAAACAAAAGTCCTCATACTACATTCATCTATTTTGAAATGACAGCAACTGCAGCTGCAGACTTCAATCTATGGAATATATCAAGCAATTTAAGTTTTTTGTGGTGTCATGACTTTTCTCTGATTATTAGGAATGTTTCAGGATCACTAGTGGCACTTTGAATAGTTCTCACGGCACCATTCAAAGTTTATGGTATTACCCTAAGCATGATGTAAAACAAGTGAGCGATCACTTTTGACTGTGATACCTACTTTACCAGAGAGATGAACTGCTCACACAGAGACGATTAGCATTACACATTTTAAGCAGATATTTGCAACACTTGAGCTCACTGAAATAGCAACAGAAGGTGGCTACAAAATTATTACAGTAGTATGGTATGTACTACAGTAAATTGAACGCAGTTATGATTTATTTATTTTAATTTTGTATTTTAAAGATGTGGGGTATAATTCAGGGTTAGACATACAAATGTTCATTATGCAGGTACCCTTGTTGATGAGGTGTGCCCCCCGCTTCCTGGCAGATTCCCACTACTGCCAATCCTGGCCCTTCCTCCCCTGTTCAAGGTCTGCTTATGAATAAGAAAGTGTGATACTCAATTCTTTGTTTCTGTGATAGATCACTCAGTATTATAGACTCTAATTCCATCCAAGTTGCTATGAAGTTCATAATTTTGTCCTTCTTTATGGCTGTGTAATAATCCATTGTGTATAGGTACCACATTTTTTTTATCCAATCCTCTTTCGATGGGCAACACAGTTGGTTCCATGTTTTTGCTATTGTGAACAATGCTGTAATAAACATGCGTGTGCAGGTATCTTTTTCACAGAGTTATTTCCTCTGGGTATATTCCCAGTAGGGGGATTGCAAGGTCATATGGAATGTCGATTTTTAGACCTTTTAGGAATTGCCAAATTGTTTTCCACAGAGGTTGTATTAGTGTACACTCCCACCAACAGTGTAGAAATGTTCCCTTTTCCCTGCATCCTCTCCACCATCTGTTGTTTTTTGAGTTATTGATGATAGCCATCCTGATTGGAGTTAGGTGGTATCTCAGTGTGGTTTTAATTTGCATTTCTTTGATGACTAGTAAGGCTGAGCATTTTTTCATGTATCTGTTGGCTGCTTGTATGTCTTATTTTGAGAAGTGCCTATTCATATCTTTTGCCCACTTTGTAATGGGGCTTTTTTTTTTCTTTTTGACACATTTGAGTTCCTTGTAGATCCTAGATGTTAGGGCTTTGTCAGACATGAAGTTGTCAAATATTTTTTCTCAGTCTGTGGACTGTTGCCTTGCTCTCTTGATGGTTTCTTTGGCTTTGCAGAAGCTTGATGAGGTTCCACTAATTTATCTTATCTCTTATGGCATGGGCACTTGGGGTTTTGACCAGGAATTGGTTGCCAGTTCCAATTTCCATAAGGCTGTGTCCTGCATTTTCTAAGGTTCTTACAGTCTGAGGTTTGTTGTTTAGGGCTTTGATTCATTTAGAGTTAATTTTTGTGTATAGTGATAGGTAGGGGTCTTGTTTGAATCTTCTGAATGCGGTCAGCCAGTTTTCCCAGTACCATTTACTGAATAGGTTCTCCTCTCCCCAGTGGTTGATGGTGGAGTCTTTGTTGAAAATGAGTTGGTTGAGAAATTGAGGTTTTGCTTCTGGAATCTCTATCCTGTTCCATTGGTCTATATGCCTGTCCTTGTACCAATACCGGGCTGTTTTGATTATTGTAGCTTTATAATGCAGTTTAAAGTCTGGGAGTGTGATACCTCTTGCTTTTTTTTTTTTTTTTTTTT
>NW_007248645.1:800739-801110 GCF_000164805.1 Carlito syrichta | reverse complement strand
CACCCAGGCTGGAGTGCAGTGGCACATTCATGGCCACCCCAGCATTGACCTGCTGGGCTCTGGTGATCCTTCTGCCTCAGTCTTCCAAGTAACTGGAACTACAGGCATGTGCTACCATGCCAGGATAATTTTTAAAATTTACTATAGAGATAATGTCTCACCAAGTTGCCCAGGGTGGTATAAAACCCACAGGCTCAGGCAATTCATTTGCCTCAGCCTCCCAAAGTGCTGGGATTACAGGCTGAGCCACTGAGCCTGGCCTAAACTCTTAGGGATTGAATATCTGAGAACGATTTTATTTCTCCATCACTAATGAAGCTTAGCTTAGCTGGGTAGGTAATTCTTGGTTGAAATTGCTTATCTTTGAGAAC
>NW_007248645.1:794887-800719 GCF_000164805.1 Carlito syrichta | reverse complement strand
TTTTTTTTTTTTTTTTTAGCTGAGGATTGTTTTGGCTAATCATGGTTGTTTTTGTTTCCATATGAATTCCTGTATTGTTGTTTCCAGGTCTGAGAAGAATGCTGCTGGCAATTTAATGGGTATTGTGTTAAATTAGTAGATTGCCTTAGGTAGGATGGACATCTTGACAAAGTTGATCCTTCCAATCATGAGCATGGAATGTTTTTCCATTTGTTTGTGTGTCATCTTTGACTTTTTTGAGCAGTGTTTTGTAGTTTTTGTTGTAAAGGTCTTTCACATCTCTGGTTAGGAAGATGCCAAGGTATTTCTTTTTGGGTGGCTATTGTGAATAGGACTGTGCTTTTCATTTTGGTTTCTGTTTGTTTATTGTTGGTATATAGAAATATGACTGTCTTTTGCACATTTATTTTATACCCTGAGACTTCGCCAAAGTCCTTTATTCATGCAAGGAGATTTTAGACAGATTCTCTGAGTTTTCAAGGTACAGAATCATGTTGTCTGCAAAGAGGGATAACTTGACTTCTTCTTTTCCTATTTTGATATCCTTGTTCTTCTCTTGTCTGATTGCTCTAGTTAGGACTTCCAAAACTGTGTTGAAAAGGAGGGGTGAGTGTGGGTATCCTTGTCTTGTTCTGGTTTTCAGGGGAAATGGTTCCAATTTTTGTCTTTTTAGCGGTATGCTGACTGTGGGTTTCTCATAGATGGCTCTTACTATTTTGAGGTATAGTCCATCTATGCATAGATGTTTGAGGATCTTTATCAAGAAGGGGTGCTGGATTTTATCAAAGCTTTTTCAGCATCTAAAGATATGATCATGTGGTTTTTTTTTTTTTTTTTTTACATCTGTTGATGTATTTAATTGCATTTACGGTCTTGCGAATATTGAACCAGTCCTGCATCCTGGGGATGAAGCCTACTTTGTAGTGGTGGATGATTTTTGAGATGTGTTGTTGGATCCAGTTTGCTGAGATCTTGTTGAGAATTAAGCATCTATGTTCATCAGAGATATTGGCCTGTAGTTCCCTTTCTTTGTTGGATATTTACCTGATTTGGGTATTAATCTATTGTTAACTTCATAAAATGATTTGAGGAGAGTTCTATCTTTCTCAATTGCCTGGAATACTTTCAATAGGATTGGTATCAGTTCCTCCTTGTACGTTTTGTAGAATTCTGCTGGAAATCCATCTGGTCCAGGGCTTTTTTTTTTTTTTTTTTGTAGGTAGTTTTCTTATGACATAGTCAATTTCCTGGATTGTTATTGGTCTATTTAAGGTCTTTATTTCTTCTGGTTTCAACCTGGGGAGGTTGTGTGATATCAGAAATTCCTTCATTTCCTTTAGGTTTTCAAGTTTGTTTCTTACAAGTGTACATAGTAGTCTCTGATAATCTTTTGTATTTTTTTCCTCTCTCTCTCTCTTTTTTTTTTGGTTAATCTAGCTAGGGGTTCATCAGTCTTGTTTATTCTTTCAAAAAACCAGCTTTTGGTTTCATTGATTTTTTTTTTTTTGTATTATTGTTTGTCTTCATGTCCTGAATTTGAGCTTTTATTTTGGTGATCTGTATTCTTCTGCTGAAGATAGGATTTTGGTGTTCTTGCTTTTCCAGCTTCCTTAGGTGATTTGTTAGACTCTTAACTTGTGATCTTTCCATTTTATTCATGTGTATTCATAGAGATATGAATTTCCCTCTTAGTACTGCTTTCATGGCATCCCTGAAGTTTTGGCAAGATGTTTCTTCATTAACATTTATTTCCAGGTATCTTTTAATCTGTTTTGATTTCCATGTTGACCCAGGAATTGTTTAGTATCATGCTGCTTAGTCCATGTCTTTGTGCGTTTGGGGGGAACTTTGTTGGTATTGATATTTATTTTTATTCCACTGTGGTCTGAGAAGGTGTGTGGCAGTATTTCAATCTTATGGAATTTGTTTATGCTTGATTTATGGCCTAGGATGTGGTCTATCTTAGAGTAAGTTCCATGTGATGATGAGTAGAATGTATGTTCCATGGTTCTAGGGTGAAGTGTTCTATAGGTATCAATTAAGTTGATTTGGTTCAGTGTCACATTGAGGTTCTGAATCTCCTTGTTGATTTTTTGTCTTGATGATCTGTCTAAGGTTGTGAGTGGAGTATTTAAGTTCCAGCTATGATAGTGTTAGAGTTAATATTATTTTTAAGTTTATCTAGAAGCTACTTTATGAAAGTTGGTGTTCCTATGTTGGGTGCATATATGTTTAAGATGGATATTTCTTGTTGATGGACTTAATGTTTTATCACTATGTAGTGACCTTCTGTATCTTTTAAAATTTTTCATAGTTTAAAGGGTATTTTGTCTGCTGTTAAGATCGCTACTCTTGCTTTCTTTTGTGTTCCAGTCACCTGAAATTTTGTTTCCCATCCTCTTACTTTAAATCTGTGCGTGTCCTTTCTGGTGAGATGAGTCTCTTGGAGACAACATATAACAACATATTGTCTCATGATAGTTTATCCATTTTGCCATTCTATGTCTTTTCAGTGGTCCATTTAGTCTATTCACATTCAGGCTAATTATTGAGATGTGAGAGTTTATCTCTGTCATGAGGTTCTTATAGAGTTCTTGTTGTTCCTGTTTGTTTGTTGTCTTTCTTTTGATTTTTGGGTTGATTCATGTGTGTTTTCAATCCTTTTCCTGTATTCTTGTGAAGTGTGTTGCTCTTTTTTTCTCTTTCTTCTGTGTTTAATACTTTCTTAAGTGTTTCTTGTAGAGTTGATCTGGAGGCAGCATAAATTCTTAGGGATTAAAGGTCTAGGAAGGATTTTAATTCTCCATCACTGATGAAGCTTAGCTTAGCTGGGTAGGTAATTCTTGGTTGAAATTGTTTATCTTTGAGAACTTTGAAGATTAGACTTCAAGCTTTCCTAGCCTGAAGTTTTTCTATAGATAAGTCTGCTGATATTCTAATTGGTTTTCCCAGTAAGTAGTCTGACCTTTCTCTCTTGCTGCCTTTAGGACTTTTTCTTTTATACTTACTTTGTGTAGCCAAATTACTGTGTGTCTAAGAGTTGGTCTTCTCATTTGTTGTCTTGCAGGGGTTCTCTGAATCTCTTGTGTTTGAGTGGTCACATCACTGATGAGATAAGGAAAGTTTTCTTGGATAATTTCATGCAGTGTTTTTTCAGGATGGTCTCTGTCTCTCTATCTGCCTCAGGGATTCCAATTAGTCTTAGGTCGGCCTCTTGAAATATTTGCTCATCTCTTGAAGGTTTTGTTCTGTCTTTTAAAGCTTCTTTTCTATGTTTTTAACAGTCTGAGGTAGTCCCATATTTTGGTCCTCAAGCTCTGAGATTCTTTCTTCTGCTTGGTTAATTCTGCTTTCCATGCTTATCAGTTTGTTTATTTCATTTACTGTATTCTTTATTGCAGTTATTTCAGTTATCAACTCCTTCGTTCTTTTCTCTTATCTCTCCTCAATTTTTATTTATTCTCTCTACTAATATCTTGGTATCTGGATTTTTGGTTTGAGACCAGTCATTTTGGGGCTCTTCATTGTTTGAGTTCCAAAGGCTGTACTCTCAGTGGATTACCTCCCAGGGGTCTGTGTGAGACTCATAGTCTTCCTTTGGTTTTTCTTCATTTGTGTAGATTTTCCTTCCCTTATTTTTACCTCTTCTTTAATTCTGTTGTTCACTGATGTGGTGATAGCTTTTACTTTGGTTTGCTCAATCTCTTATTCTTCCTTATGTAGATCCTCTGGCTTGCTCAATTCTAGAGTTGGACTGGGGGTGGGGGTTGTACTTTTTGCAGCTTTGAGATTTAATTGAGGGGGGAGCTGTACTTCAGAAACTATCTGCAGATCCCAGTATCTGCTGACAGGTGTGTGGACCCCCTGGAACCCACTTCCCACTGCCTTACAAGCTGTCCATACAGTAGGGGTATATGTTTGCCTCCTGAAAGCAAAATGTGATAAGAAAAAGGAAAAGAATGGAAAAATGAAGGAGGAAGACAAGTGGAAGGTGGAGAGAGAGAAGAAGAGGGAAAACAGACAGGTATACCAACTAACAAATGAACAGAAAAACAACCAAAGACAGAAAAGCTTAAAAAAAAAATACAGACAATCATACAAACACACAAACTGACAGAACTCCCCCTATTGATTTACTCTCCCTCAAAAATACCCATACACAAACAGGAAATCTTTTTAAAAAAGCATTAAAATAACAGCAACAAGGCAAGTATGAAAATGTAATAGAAAACAGAAAGAAGAGAAAGAAATCTAAAACAAAAACAATCAAAAAACAAAAACAAAAAAACGCAAGTAAGACAAACAAACAAAAAACCAAAACTCGCTCTGAGGTCATTCCTGTGACTCCAATTTCCTTTCAGCTCTGGTCTCCAGCCCTTCCCCTCTGCTCTCAGTGCAAGCTGATAGGGATGCTCTCAGCATGGGTCGGATGACCCATGGACCACTGTGCGAGGAGGGTGGGTCAGATCTGGACTCACCTGGTTTGTTGCTGTTGCTGTCAAGTCTCCCACTCGGGTCTGATGTGTCTGTGCCTGTTCCAGCCTGGGGGAGGGGTGTCTGTTTCTCCAAGTTTTATGAAGAGATAACCTCTAGGTCTCAGGTTGGAGTCTGGGCAGAGCTGGGAGGGGCAATGCAAGTGTCTGCCTGGTCCCGGGACAGAGAAAATGGTGCCTGTCAGTGTTTCCTCACTGGTGGCGGGGCTTCTTTCCAGCTTTCCCCTGCCTTCTCCATGGATCCTGGGGATTGTGCCACTCTGCTGTCACAGGTGATGGTGTGGGCCAGTGCCAGGTGGTGGGGATCAGCTAGTGGCTTTCTGCTGCCTCTTCTCAGGAGAACCCTGAGAACAGCAGACAATCCTGCACACCGGGGGCTCCACTCTCAGGGTGCTGGGAGGTTGCAGTCACCTCGGGAGGAGAGCCGTCTCCCCTCAGACAGACTTTCACTCCCCCACTGGCACACACCTACTCACGCAGAGAGTCTTTATGGACACGCACTTTTGTAGAGATTCTCACGGTCTGACCAGTTCTGTTGCCATCTTGCTGGAATTCGCAGTTATGATTTATTACTCCCTCTTTACGTTTGTTCACACTTGTCTCAACTGTGAAAGGCACCAAGGATCTCTAAGTGTTTTTGTGCGTAAGTTTGGGTACATTTTAACTTTTTATAATAGAGTTGTGTATATTTTATGACAGCAAGTGATAAAATAGCTAGTATCTACATTCATGACATTCACCACTTTTTCTTAAAGTTTTCAATGTTTCTAAGTGATGTGGTTCCTCTGTAAGTTTTTTCCAGATTGTCACAAGTTGATCAAAAATTTTCCAATATATTTATTGAAAAAATCTGCATGTAAGTGGACCTGTGCTGTTTAAAGCCATGTTGTTCAATGGTCAATTGTTTTAGAATTTCACCTCATAGTT
This sequence comes from Carlito syrichta, assembly GCF_000164805.1. Lineage (NCBI taxonomy): Eukaryota > Metazoa > Chordata > Mammalia > Primates > Tarsiidae > Carlito > Carlito syrichta. Next base: position 795,299 of record NW_007248645.1, on the reverse strand, counting down.
TGTTTTCTGAAGAACTTTTGTGTGTATGTGTGTATGTATGTTTGAAAACCACTGGATTAGATCAGTAAAAGTGATCCATGATGAATGGTTTTCTCAGAAACAAGAGGCAAAGTTGTCAAAAAGAACCCAAGCTCTTTGCCAAAGTTGAATGGTGTTACTTCCTTCCTTGATTGAGGTCTTGCTGAAGTGACAAATTACTGATGGCCCAAAGTTAGCGTTTCCAAATATCATGTGGAACTACTTAAACGAAACTTTATTTATTGCTTATATCTAAGTTCAGATATAACTGGACACCTTATATTTTTATTTTCTAAATCTGGCAAGATTTTTATTTTCTAAATCTAATCAATGATAATTCTTTTTTTTTTTTTTGAGTTGGAGTCTCACTCTTTCGCCCAGACTGGAGTGCAGT
>NW_007248645.1:731559-794867 GCF_000164805.1 Carlito syrichta | reverse complement strand
CGAACCCGCGGGCTCAGGCAATCCACTCACCTCAGCCTCCCAAAGGCGCGGGATGACAGGCTGAGCCACCGAGAATGATAATTCTTAACAAAATAGTGGATTCTCCAATATAGTGATTTATGTTCAATTATAATATACACATTGATCAAAAAAATCCTCAGATGTGAATAAGGGACAGGTACTGCCAGGGTTTTTCAATATCAGAAGGGTCTCACTCTCCCCAGGGACGCTGAGGACAAACGAGTCCAACTTCTGCCATTTGACCGATTTTTCCAATTCTTATTTTTTGTCCTTTTATATAATTCTATCTTTGAAATTTCAAGTTGCAAGCTTTAATTAGAATATCAATAATGTCTTAGAGTACTTCATCAATGTCATATACTTCTTCCTCTCGAGAAGAGAATTTTAAAAATTATTTTTGTTTGCCACTTTTCCCTTGCAAACCTCAGTTCATTTGTATGTTATCTTGCCAAGCACTAGATTAATGCTGCTAAAATAAGCTTGCTTTAGTTATGCATGCTTCTTTCCTTTTATAAATGCCTGTTAGAGAACTGAACTTATCAGAGAACCCCCTGGGTAGCTGCATGGGCTTTTTAGTTGTCTCTTATTTGTCTTTCTCATTTAAATCCCATCACAATGAATGCCACTGTAAGAGAGCTTTGTAGATAGTAGAATTACATCCATGTTTTGGACAATCCATTATAGGAATATTAATTGTTAATAGTCACTTTTAGGTATGTGCTAAGTGGTGTACACTTATCATCACATTCAGTCCCCATAACCCTTTGAGATAGTTGTAGTATTTCCATCTTATGGAAGAGGGAACCCAGACATGGAGAGGCAAAGTATCCTTTCCATGGTCACACAGCTGGAAATCTGTAGAACTGGGATATAGACCCATATCTCTGTCTGATTCCAAAATTCTTGATCATGGCTGTTGTGTTATATTCTGCAATCAGGGCTTTGTTGGTCTGACTTCAGTCCATTAAGTACAATTATAATCTGATAGAGTGTCTGTCCATATCACAGTCGCTCTAATAATAAAATAAATTGATTGTATGCTGCCTGCATTGTTGGTTAGAGAAGAGAGCTGTACTCTTCCTGCTATATTTGTTTTTCCAGAAGTGCATTTTTTCCCCAGTAACTCTTATTTTTCACCTTGAAGAACCAGCCATCTAATTTGGTACTATCTTGTGTCCCAAATAATTGATTTAAAAAAACCACATATTGTGAAAGTCCAGCATCTAAGGAGAGCAAAGGGGAGGGGGCACTTGTGTTTTTATATTCATGACATTTCTTTCCTCCTGCTGGGTTTAGTTCTCTGAACTCATGGATTTATTAAGCAGAAGCTGGATGTTGGCATTCTTTTCCATCCCGGATACCTCATCCTGGAACCTGGTTTCTAACAATGTGTTAATTTTAGAACCATTTTACTTCATTAAAATAATTGGCAAGTTCCCTGAGTTCAACACAATGGGAGTTTACCTATTTTTAACTATCTAAAACTTAACATTTTGGAGCTTGCTATTTTTACTTGGAAAATAATTCTCCATAAGTTATTTCTGAAAACGGTTCCCTGTAACGGTGGTCTATTTCACCACTTCCAATTCATAGTGGAGGAAAAACCAGACCTCAGAGAAGTCAAATGATCTGCCAGTCATTTCCCAATGCCCTGGCCAAGCTCCTTCCTCGGCTGAATGGTAGGCCCTGCTGTTGTCACTCTGTCCCTGGCCACAGCAACGATTCAGCTCCACAACGTCTGTAACTCTCAGCCCTGCATTCCACTTTTAGCCAGTCATTGTTTTTTACAGCGTGAAGGACATAATCACGGCGACTCGGGTCTGTGGCCAGACTCTCTCTCCCTCTTTGGGATGTGCCCCTCGTCAAAAGCTTGCTCAACTGTCGACTTGGTTTGCCTCTGCTTCTCTCATTGCCCACTCTGTTTTGGGATGTCTGGGAGGAGCCTGTGTCATCTTTTTTTTCCACCTTCGGACAGTGGCAGTACTCCTGTTCTCTCTCCCCGAATTCCCAGCACCCCTGCATCTGGGGTGACTCCTTTGACTCCTTCACCCTTCCTCCGACGGGTGTAACTTGTTTGAAAGGCCTCTGGCTGCTCTGTGAAGGGTGAACAGCCCAAGAGGGAGGTGCAGCTTCCCTGAAGAGGAAGGTGAGGCTCATTGACATTCCCGCAGTAAATTGTCCTTCAGCTGATATTGCAGGAGAAGAAGAGGCACCGTCTCCAGAAAGTCCAAGTTGAAGCGCAAGTGTGATGTCCAGGAGGGGCAAGACCGTGCTTGAACATGGGCTCAGTCTTGGGCCCTCTTCTCTGTCTGCCCTCACACCTTGTCCTATGACTCAAAATACCACCTCTGTTCAGACAACCCATGCCTCTCTTCTGAACTCTACACCCTGTGTGCAGTTGCCTGCTGGACATCCCACCCGGATTTGTCAAAGGTTGACCTCACTTGACAAAAATCCCAGACTCTTGACTGCCCTCTCCAAACTTGCTCTTTGCTCATTCTCCTCTTTCTTAGTAAATGTCCGCTTTAATTGTTCAGTGACTCAGGTGGAAATCCCAGGCCTTATCTGTCACTCAGTTCTTTCTCTCACAGCTCTCGTCCAATCAGTCCTCAGATCCTGTCAGTGAGCCTTCACAACATGTTCCGAACCTGACTGCTCCTCCCCTTGCGCCTATCATCCTAGTCCAAACTGCCTGTCTCCTAGACTGCTGCAGTGGCTTCCTTCTTGCCTCTGTCTTTGCTCTCTCAGTCTCTTCTCCCCAAGCTAACCAGAGTGACATTTTAAAAACATGCTGTCGTGGTTCTCCTCTGATGAAAATCCTTCCATGATTTCTCATCTCACTCAATATAAAATCCCCAAATCTGCATGATCTGGCCTCCCCTTCTGAATCTCTGTTCTCACCTCTAGCCACTCTTTCCTTCTTCTCCCTCTAGTCTGGCCATAATGGCCTCCTCACCTTGAACACGCCAAGTACATGCTGCTCTGGTCCACGCATCTGCCTAGAATAGTCTTACCCTAAAGACCCATATGATTTCCTCTCTCTGTTTGTATCTGCTCAAATGTCACCTCATTAGAAAGCCTCCCCTGACCCAGATAGACTAGTATCCCCATCAGAGAGCTGGCTCTTTTCTGTTTTTGTTTATTCTATATCCTCCTTACCTAGAACAGAGTCATTACCTGGCATAAGAAAACACTCAGAAAATATTTGAATCAGTATTAGTTTCAGGCAAGAAAAAAGTTTTGCTGTTGTTGTTTTTCCTTGAATGCCCCCGATTTGATTATGACTCCGACACCACCTTGATTAGCCTCTTGTATGACGATGGGTAGATCCCATATCCTGATTTCTGCATCTATAAAATTCAGGGTTGGACTAGGTAGTGTGTGGGCAAGTTGGCTGCATTTCTCTGGGGTCGTAAAGTGGAATATCTCCCAAGTCCAACAACAGCATGTGGAGATTAGGGTCTCCTCTATAGCTCTATATCTGTGTCCAAAGTGATAGAGACAACCTTTTATTCCACATTTCCTATACACTTTGTGAATTCTCTTTCCTTCTCATCATTAAGCATCACTTTATGTTCTTGTATTATTGTGACACCCAGTGTGCAGTAGCAGTTGTGAGATATGTCACCAGATACCAGTTGATAGTAACAGAGCATAACATTTGCATTTACAGTACATTTACATAGAAAAGTCAAGGTGAATTCAAGATTATCTATAAAATAATCTGACCTCACTCATCTGCATTCTACTCTGTTTTCTTGATGGGAGTGGAATGAGGGAGCATGACAAATTATGCATGACCCAGTGATTGCGTTTGGGGAATGTCTTGCATGTGAATGTCATTGGTTTTATGTGTTGTGGAGAGAACCACTAGTGTTGTGATGCTTGGGATCTAGAGGTAAGAAGTGTGGTCTCTGCCTTCACAGAGTTTATGGACTAGATTAAAAGATGATACAGGTTGAGTACCCCAAATCTGAAAATCTAAAGTCTGAAACACTTTTGGTCCCAAGCACTCTGGATAAGGGATACGCAACCCGTACTGTGAAACGGTGTGTAAGAATACAAAATGTTCATCTGTGTGAGTGCCAGATGCATGGTGCAGTTTGTGATAGAGCTTTGGTGGGGAGATCCTTATGGGCTGAGGTTGTGGGGTTTGGTTTATGAAAGAGGGGAGACTTTCGCTGTGTCACGGAGGTCTCTTCCCTTCCCCGGAAGCCAATTTACAGATGCTTTCTCCTTCCTTCTTCCTTTGGCCTACGATGGTAACAGCATGGTTGACCCCAAACATCAGTTTCTGCACTATTTCTTGTGGTTCCCCCCATATCCATCGTAAACAAGACCTCTTTGAATTATGCTAGTTCAAACAGGTCCTCTGTTCCCTGTTGGGATCCTATAATACAGTTGTGTAACAAATTTTCCTTTTAATGGAAAAGATGAGATCAACAGATTATGACTATTTTTCTTTAGTGCTGGAGAAGGCTGCTACACCTTTCATAGAAAGATAAACTTGATGACTGCGCCAAAGGAGGATGAATAACATTTCTAAATCTCCAACCTTCTGCTTCAAGTCCCTTGACTTTGGGGTCCTGCTTACTTGTCCTTGTCGATACATACGATACCTTGCATGAATCAAGGAGGAACTTGCCCTTGGTATCCTAAGTAAGTAGATTGACAATATAATTTATTTTCCAAAGTGGAACACTTTTGAGAGTGCTAGCGTGCACTATGAGTAGTGATTCAGGGACAACAGGTATAAACCAGGATTGTTGGAGGCAAATGTGACTTAATGGTCACTCTATTGATAAAGTAAAGGGATGTTATGATTGGTTTTCATTAATCTGAGCCCATAATTCTGCCCCAGAGAAAGCAAAGAGCACCCCTTCTGTTTGCTGGGCCTACTGTCTGTGTCGTCTATAGGGGCTCTGTTCTGGGCTGGTAGGGAAAACAAAACAAAAACAAAAACACCCTTCTTGTTGTCTATTCCAACCTCTGAGTGAAGAAGGCCAGCTCCAAGGCTCCGAACCATTTGGTTGATTGAAGTTTCTTACTGTTAGGCAGAGGCTGGGGGACAATACGGGTAATATGTGTTCTGTTCTTAGCGTTGCCTTTGATAGGTAATTAAGGTCACAGGAAACTCTTTGAGAGGTCTGTCTCTTGGAGTCTTCAAATTCTGTCTCATGGTGATCAAAAGAATTGAAGTACGGTCTCGTCCAGGGAAGAGAGTGACTCTAAGTCTGGCAGACTCACTCTAGATGAGAAAGATGCAGCCCCTCAGAGAGAAAAGACCAGGGCACTTCAATCAGGACTAGTCTTGTGAGCAGAGGCCTAACATCAGGGTGCCAGCCGCTAGACAAAGCAAGTTAAAGACCAGAGCCACATCACCAGTGCGCGCGTGTGTTTGCAGGGTGAGGCTTGTTTAGAGGGATTCATTTTCCTCATAAACCTTTCATCGACTAAAAGCACGAAGAGATGCTTCAAAGCCTCAGCCCTCCCCAGCAGCCAGACGTGTGCGTGGAAGCTGCCACTCCTCTTTTGGCTTTGTGCTGTCAACTCAGGTGCAGTTTTTGGAATCATCTAGCCAATTACTTGCTGGTACGCTCTCCTCCTCTCCAGGGATTTCTCTTTAGATTTGCTAATAGAAACATTTTGTTTTCCCTAGAATAACTGTTTGGTTATTCCTTTGGGTAACCATCTTTTCTAATCTGTGCCAGAATTTGGATTTATTTCCACAGCTTGGGCCTATCCTGTTTGCCTCCATTGTCTTAGTACTGTGTGTTCTTGCTAGTTATTTGGGGGGAGCACGTTACATCACGCTCTCTCACTTGGTGATCATCGTTTTCTGTTTTTGAAAACGAAGGTGTTTCTTGCAGTGGAAAATTCCTCGTGTGCGCTCATAAATTTGTGTATGTTGTATTTTAATTTTGTGAAAGAGCAGGGAGCTATTGTGGTTTGCTGGAAAACCTTTTCTCGAATTAAGTGATATTCTTTTGACACCAAATCAGAAGCTTCTAGCATTTGGGGCCTATTTATTATTTATTATGACTCAGATTGACACTTAGTTGAGTTGGAATTTCAAGTATGCAACGTAGCTAATGGCTAATTCCCACGGTCATAAATTATGCCTACAAACTCTAATAGCTGCCATAAGGTGAATGGCTGTGGTTGAGATTTTAGGCCGAGTGGTTTGGCTCTTCTTAAGTGTGGATGACTTAGAGACATTGGATAGGTGCGCACATGCTTTCAATGCAATTATGCAGTATTTTTGAGGCTTAAGTATGTACATAGCAAAAAACCAAGACTAAAATAAACATGAACACCTATGTATAAGTTGGCATCTCTTTGGTTTTCTCTGAACCTACAGACTTGAAAAAGTCTTGCGAGAGGATTGTCTGAGCCCATAGGTTCGAGACCAGTCCGGGCAATTGGCGAGACCTCATCTATACAACAAATCAAAAATTAGCTGGGCGTGGTAGTGCACACCTGTCGTTCCGGCTACTTGAAAGGCTAAGGCAGAAGGATCGCCGGAGCCCAGTTGGTCAATACTGGGGTGGCCGTGAGTGTGCCACTACACTCCAGCCTGGACCATGGAGTGAGATGCCAACTCAAAAAAAAAAAAGAAAAAGAAAAAAAAAAAGTTTCTTCCTAGATGTAGAAACACTTCTCAGGCTGCCTTGATTTTTAAGAATCTGTGCTTCTGGATCCTTCACTGAAATGCTTCTGCTGCCACACCTCTGACTTGCTGCCTGTTCCTATCCAATGAAAGCATTCGTTTGCCTCCTTAAACCCTCTAATGTGTTCAGAAGTGCAGTGACGGCTAGTTATTCTTTCCCGGTTGGAATGAAAAAGCCTCCCTGTGTACTCTTTCTCAGCTCAGGCAATGTGGAGAACTCAAAGAACACACCTTGCTATTCCCTCAGGAAGGTCTTTCACGAGTTAGGAACGTGACCCCTTTGGCCATTGTATTTGTCTTCTTCTCTACTAGATTTAGAGACTTCTGTGGTTTTTTTTTTTTTTTGAGTTGGAGTCTCCCTCGGTCGCCCAGACTGGAGTGCAGTGGCCCTCCCGGTCACCGCAGCCTCGACCTGCTGGGCTCCGGTGATCCTTCCGCCTCAGCCTTCCAAGCAGCCGGAATTACAGGCATGCGCTGCCACGCCCAGTTGATTTTTTGATTTATTGTAGAGATGAGGTCTTGCTGCCCAGGCGGGTCTCGAACCTGCGGGCTCAGGCCATCCACTCACCTCAGCCTCCCAAAGGCGCGGGATGACAGGCTGAGCCACCGAGCCCGGCTGGTTTCTATGAAAGAGGTGGCAGTGGCATTCAAAAGGAAGATCAAGAATGCATTAGATTGCTACAAGAGTGAGAACCTTGATGCTCCATGTGAATACTCTCACCTACTTCTTTGTTCATTCGTTAATTCATGTGTTCATTCATTCTTCAAACATTTATGGTGTGCCTGAAAAATGTTAAACTCTGTGCTCAGTGACAGACAAATTGAGATGAATGACACGATCTCTTTTTTGTTGGTAATATCATAGTATATCCAGAAAACCCAGGAGACGCTAATAAAATGTATGAGAATTAATAGTTTTCGAAAGATGACTGGATCAATATTAGCTTAAAAAATAAAAAGCGTTTTTTCTATACTACAGATGGAAGTGGGAAAACTATTTCATTCAAAATACTGACACTAAATTACAAGATATTTTTTAAAATTAAAAAGTATTTAGAAATAAATTTAGCAAGAAAAGTGAAGAACATATGTGAAAAAATACGAAATAAAGCTGAACAAATAGAAGGGCATACCACATTCTTCGAAAGGGAGACATATCATAAAAGTGTCAGGTCACTTAAAATTATTATATAAGTTCAGTATAAGGCTAATAAATTCTCAAACCATTTTTTTTTTTTTTTTTTGAGTTGGAGTCTCACTCCGTCGCCCAGACTGGAGTGCAGTGGCCGCTCCCGGCCACCGCAGCCTCGACCTGCTGGGCTCTGGTGATCCTTCCGCCTCAGCCTTCTGAGTAGCCGGAATTACAGGCACGTGCTACCACGTCCCACTAATTTTTTTTTAAATTTTATTGTAGAGATGAGGTCTCGCTGCCCAGGCGGGTCTCCAACCCGTGGGCTCAGGCAATCCACTCACCTCAGCCTCCCAAAGGCGTGGGATTACAGGCTGAGCCACCGAGTCCGGCTTCAAACCATTTTTAATGGGATAAAATTATCTCAAATTTCACATAGGAAAGAAAATGCCTCACAATAATAACAAAAGTATCTAAAAGATAGTTAGCTGATATTTTTCTTATTGGATAGCAGTATACTCAACAAAGCTACAGTAATAAAAACCATATGGTACTGGCATAGAATAAAGACATCAGTAGAGTAGAAGAGAGGATCAAGAATACATCTCAGCATATATGAAAATTAGCATATGATAAAGGTGGTACTTCAATGCAGCAGGAAATGAATGGCAGAATGATATTGAGTTAATAGTGCCAATATAATATCCTTCTAGAAGAAAATGAAGAGGAACCCTATTACACAAAATATGCAAATATAAATTCCAGCTGGTCTGAAGATTTAAATGTAAACAATAAATATTTTAGAAGAAAATATAAGGTATTATATGTAACCGATTGTGGCTATTTAACTAGTTATAAATGAACATTTATTGAGAATGAGAAAAGAATTACAATCAATTACAAATTTGGAAAAACTGACAAATACCACAAATATTCAAAATGCATTCTTTTAGGGCAGGTGCGGTGGCTCATGCCTGTAATCCCAGTGCTTTGAGAAGTCAAGGTGAGAGGATTGCCTGACACCAGGAGTTTGAGACTAGCCTAGGCCACATGGTGAGACCCTGTCTCTACAATAAATAAAAAAATTAGTTGGGCCTGGTGGCATGTGCCTGTAGTCCCAGCTACTTGGAAGGCTGAGGTGGAAGGATCGTCTGAGCCCAGCCAGTTGAGGCTATGGTAGCTGTGATTATACCACTGTTTCCAACTTGGATGACAAACTGAGACTCTGACTCAAAAAAAAATTTTTTTTTAAATTTTAATAATCTATTTTCTAAAAATATTTAGCTACGAATAACTTATAAACTTAGATGGAAAAAAATTTTTTTTTGTTTTCATTAATTTCAAACTGAAATCTGCCATTTTCTTTGTTTATGAATATAGGCTACACATTGCATTAATATTAACAATATCTCGCTTACCAATAGAAATCACAAAACTATTCATGTCGCATTATAGGAGGCTATAGGATATCTCAAAATATTTATATTTATTCAACTTTGAAAATATAGTAGTTATTAAATCTGCTGCTAGATATTGTTGTTTGATGCATTTATAAACAAATTAGCTTTTTTAGAAAATTGAAAATTTAATTTTAAAAGAGTTGGTTTTCTTTGAACCATCAAGAGAGTAGAGAGATAACTCACAGAAGGGGAGAAAATGTTTGCAAACTATGCATTCAACAAAGGCCTAACATCCAGAATCTGTAAGGAACTCAAATAAATCGACAGAAAAAACCAAATAATCTCATTAAAAAGTGGGCAGAGGACATGAACAGACACTTCTCAAAGGAAGACATACAAACAGACAACAAATATATGAAAAAAAGCTCAGTCTCACTAATCTTCAGAGAAATGCAAATCAAAACTAAAATGAGATACCATCTCACACCAATCAGGATGGCTATTATTAAAAAGTCAGAAAACAACAGGTGTTGATGAGGCCTTGGAGAAAAGGAACCACTTGTACACTATTGATAGAATGCAAGCTAGTTCAACGTTTGTGGAAAGCAAAGGACTAAATTTCTCAAAGAACTAAGAATAGAGCTATCATTCTACCTAGCGATCCCACTTCCGGGTGTATACCCCAAAAAACATAAGTTGTTCTACGAAAAAGATTCCTGCACTCATACATTTATTGCAGCACTCTTCACAATAGCAAGGACGTGGAAGCAACTCAGTGCCCACTGACAGCGGACTGGGTAAAGAAAATGTGGAACATATACACCGTGGAATATTACACAGCCATAAAGAAGAACAAAATCATGTCTTTGCAGCAACATGGATGCAGCTGGAGACCATCATTCTAAGTGAATTATCACAGAAACAAAAAGCTGAATATCTCATGTTCGCACTCATAAGTGAGCACTAAACTTTGGGCACACATAATCACAAGAATGGGAACAACAGACACTAGGGTATGCTAAAGCAGAGAGAGAAGGAGGGAGTATAAGGGATACAAAACCACCCATTGGGGACCATGCTCACTTCTGGGGGTGAGGGGTGGACCCTTCAGATGCCCAAATGTCACCTTATGTAGCACATCCTCCCATGTACCCTATGATTCTAAAAACAGACACCAAAGAAGTTGGTTTCCTTTGTAATGTATTTAAAAAGATGACTTTAGAAGGGTTCCAGAAGCTTCAGTAATGGTAAAGATCCCTTGCTAGTGCCTCATGGGTAAAACAGCCTGGGGCTGAGCTCAGGTGACTCCAGCCTGGTATTTTTTCTTTGTTCTTTTGTAGAAAATAATGGGGACTTCACAGGCTCCGAAAAGTGCAATTGCATACAGAAGCAAGGTCAAGTTAAAAGTGTGTCTGCACTTGACTGAAAAAATTATTGGAAGTTGACTAAGAAGACTTTGGATCTAGTCCAGACTCACTTTGAATACCCTCAGGAAAGGTGCATGTGTTCATTGTATCAACATACATCTCCTGAGGGGCTACCATTGCCTGATCGTGAGCGTGGGCTTTGAAGTAGGCATGCCCAAGGTGCAGCCCCTTCTATCACTCACTAGTTGAGTGACCTTGAACAAGTTATTTCATATCCTTAAAGCCTCAGTTTTCTAATCTGTAAAATAGTGATATTGATCCTTAACTTAATAGGGTGGTTGATTGAGAGAATTAGACAAGAGAGTGGGTATCAAGTATAATAAACACTTGGAAGATTCTGGTTATCATGAATCATCATTTTGAGAAATAAAACCTTGCATCAGTGTGCTGCTATTTGTGAAAGGAAAGCATATACAGTTGTCTTCTCTTTTAGGGAAAAAAATATCAAAAAATACATTTCCTTTGTAAGAGTGAAGGTGAATTTCATTAAGCTCCTGTTAGCTAAAATTTGAAGGCTAGGGAAAACTCCAATGACAAATGCATTTTCTCCTTTGTCCGTGTGTACTGTATCCACGGCCAGAAGAAGAAAGGAATCCTCCCAGGGCTGATAAACTACTTGGTTTACTTTCCTGTATCATTGATGAAAGGCCATTTTTCCTCTTACCTGCTTTTGAAACATTGGTCAGATACTTGTAAAAGTCATAAAGAAGGGGAAATATGAATGAAAATTCATATATGTGAAAATATATGAATGTTAGAAATGGTTAAAAATCCTATCAGGTGATATAATGACCCATCCACAATCTTACTAAACTATTCTAAAATATGTTATGTTAAAATATATTCTTTGACTTCATAATCTTTGCCCTTTCAAATGGCGAACATTTCTGTAATATGCTTTTCAGGCCAGTCATAGTGCTCCGTGCCTGTAATCCTAGCAATTTGGGAGGCTGAGGCAGGAGGATTGCTTGAGCACAGGAGTTCAAGACCAGTCTAGGCAACATAGCGAGACCCTGTCTCTACAAAAAAACAAGAGAATATATACTTTCCGTAGAGAGAATAGAAAGACAACTCAGCTATTCTAGCATGGTTGATTAGTTTTTTAAAATTATTGATAGAAAAATTTTTAAATCAGTGTTCCAAGTTAGGGTCATATCACATAAATTTTTAGGATTGATTGAGTCAAATTTGGAAAAACCTCTATTGAGGAGAAAACATCTGAGTTGTCAAGGTAGCAATGAAATCTGAATTCTCTATGTCAGCAAATCTGATGATTAGGAGAATTTCCCATAGATGAGCATCTGGCTTGTATGTTTCAAGCCTAGTTTCTCCTCTGCTGTGCAACGTGGTGCTGGGCGCTGAAGTTCATGTTCATGCTCAGATGTGATGTCTTGGCCTGCACCTCTGCGTTGCCCAAGAGCCACAGGAGCACTCCTAGAAGCCACTGCTCTACCAGGACACTGGCAATCACATCACTTACACACAGAAGTGACTAAGAACCACTTAAATAAACTCTACTTTCCCACTAGACTCAAATGGCATATGCTCAACTCAGCCTTCTCTTAGTTGGATCCCTCAAATGGTTATGCCTGTCTAATGCCACTCAAAACAGAAGGGAAACTAGAGCAGAGAGAGACAGCAATCTTAAACATCTGGGTTACAAACAGCTTACTTTTACAGATTTTACAAGAGCCTCTGGCCATGTTGCTAAGGCGATCGGTTCCCTCTCAGAGTTGTGGAGCGTAAGTCACGTTAGTTTGCTTTTATGCTGCATGCCTTCTTTTACAGGCAACCTTCTTTTATCGGTGTTCTATTGGATAGAGCACTAAGCTCACTGTAAGTCTCCCTGTCTCTCTCCACCCCTACAACTTTGTGTGTGTGTGTGTGGGTGTGTGTATGTGTGTGTGTCTGTGTTTATAGCATTTCCTATTCCCTCGCAAATTTTTTGTCACACTACAGCATGGGTCGAAATAAGTCAGCCTTGCTTTTCCGGCTTCCAATCATTTTTTTTTAAAACCCTGGAATCCCAATACAGGGACATTAAACACTACGGCTGCAGTAATTTTTAGAGTCAATGTCCTGAAAATGAGAAATTCCAATGAAATGATGTACTGAGCAACCTCGTTTCCAGCCCCCTGCACTACCACTGAAGCTTTGCATACATTTTCCTTCTTCATTTTCATATATATTATATTTACCATCAATCTTGTGGCAAGTTGCAGAGCAGGAGGATTGGGTGACATGGTTCTCTGATGGAAGATCAATCTATAAACAGTCCTTTCCTGCTCTGGATGAAAAAAATGTGAGAACACAGCATTGCTACTCGTGGATCCTTCTTTTAACCCTGGTAGGAACTTCAGCCCTGGGAACAGTAGCAAAACAATCAGCCAGAGGTCTGAAGAGAAACACTAATCAAGAGGAGAGTGATTGTGTGGTCACTTGGGGACAATTTTTGATGAGTTTGAATATAAATGCAGGAATCTCAGAAATGTCAAAAGAGGGCCTTGGGTAAAGAACTCAAAGCCCAGTGAATCTGTTGGAGAAATGGTTTTATTTATTAATGGACTGTTAAAAAATTTTTCATGTTCTTAAGGTTTTGCTCCCCTGCACATAAAGGTTTGGTGTAACGGGTTTTGAAACATTTCCCATTTTGATATTGAAAGGCTTATACCTCAGATCAAGGTTTTTCCTCCTTGGGATGTAACCATATCTCTGTCAAATACTGCACTCCCCAGGAAAGAAGTGTGTGTCTCTGTGTGCCTGTGTGTGTGTTTAAGCCCACTTTTATCAAGCTTTGGGGTAGTCTGCGTTGCAAACACACACACATGGTTTTGACATTTCTGGTCTAACCACATTGCAACTGCAATAATGAAAAGCAGAATGGGCTGAAGCCCAGGGGCTTTGGGCGTGTTGTCCAGAATGGATTACAAAAATTGGTGGGAAAGAAATAACTTCAGTGTACAGAAAAAGGGTTTGGAAATGAGGGCATCAAGAGCTTTCTGGGAAGAAATGTAAGCCAGATGGAGGAGCCCGAAATTAAGGATGATGATGAAAAGAAAGAAGTAGCTGTTTCTTAGAAGCAGTGGGGGCTGGGTCAATTCTGTGTTCCCTGGTTGTCAAGATGATCGCAAGGGAGGAAGGGCGGTGTGGTGCGAACGACATCAGATTTGGGACTTCAAATGAATGCCCTTCTCCAGATGTGCTTGGCTCCACCTGCCTCTGAGGCATGGCCGTTTGCTCAGTGTAGAACTCTTGGCCACCACCTTCTCCTCATTTCTCAACATTGACAACTGTCCCAGCCTCCCTTCTTTTGCCTGGCTTCGCTCTGCTCACTGGGCAGGAACTGCAGCAACACCACCCTTGCCCTTTCTACCATGCCTAGGCTCAGAAGGGTTGGGAAACGTGAGGGATTTGACATCCCTGGGGCTGTCTGGAGAGGTCAGGTAACATGAACGTATTCGGAAGTGGAGGGGGAGTCACACACCCAGGTGTGTCGGGGCATCTCTGAGCAGCGAGAGACAGGCCGGACCTGGCAGATACATTTCGCTCCATTTCTCCCCTTGACGGACTATTCTGAGATGGAGACGTTTCACATGGCTTCTCTGGAGAGGTCCCTTGTGAAGAAGGAACCAGCAGTGTTTTCTGGGATGCTGTGGCCAGCTCAGAAACATACCACCTTTGTATTTACTTTCCTTCCTTTCTGCCTCTCTTCACTTTGCCTTTGCTTCTTGCTGTCCTGAGACTGCACCCTTACAACCTTAGCACACAGGCTCTCCTTCACAGACTCTGTTTTCTAGTACACACGGGCTAAGTCATAATATTTGTTAGCTCCTTATTTATCACAGTGAAGCTACCAGCCTCATTTTCCCATTCATGGGGATGGGTATATGTCTTAAATGAGGAATGCTATATAATATCTCAGGTCACACTGTGATACTAATACTGATTTCAGATTCATTACTATGGAGGTTGTTGATTACTTTACATGTGCGCCATTAATTTAGATATGCAGCACATACGTGGTAGTTTAAAAAGAACATCACAGGGAAGGTTCTTTTCTAAGGAAAAAGAGTACCGTGAATTTTTAAGCCATTGTATTATATGATATTGATATAATTTGTTTATGAAACAATTTGAACCTATTCATTTGACAATACAAGGCAAACGATAATAAAACTTTTATAATACATTTATTAAGTATTCTTAACTTGACTGAGACACAAAAAATGGTTTACTTTTTTTTCCAGCAATTGCTGTCAAATAGATGCTGTTGAATCTCCTTGTAATCATTTTCTTTTTATTTATTTATTTATTTATTTATTTTTTTTGAGACGGGGGTTTTGCTATGTTGCCCAGGATGGTCTCAAACTCTTTGGCTGAAGTGATCCTCTCACCTCAGCCTGTAATAGGCACCACTTTGTATTGGTTTTCTGCTGCTGCGTTGCAAATTACCACACAATTATTGTCTTAAAATAATGCCCATTTATTATACCACAGTCAGAATTCTGGCAGGGTGCAACTGGGTTTTCTGTGAAGGATCTCACACTCAAGGAGTTGTCTAACTGGGTACCTACCTGAAGGATAGCAGAAGAGTCTGTCTTCAGGCTTATGTTTGCAGGATAACCTTGTGGTTCGTTTCCTGGTTGTTGGTGGGGGTTCCTGTCATCTCCTAGAGGCTTCTTGGGGTCCCTTGCCAGGGGCCTTCTTACAACTTGTCCACAGGTCTCTTCATAACATCAAAGCTGGCAGCAGGTTCCCTTAGTTTGAATTTCCAGCATGCTTCAAATCTGACTGCTATTCCTGTTGCCAGCCAAAGATAACTCTGTGCTTTAAAGGACTCCTGTGATTAGATCAGGCCCCCTTGATAGTCCAGGACAATCTCTTAATTTTATTATATTATTTTTTTGAGTTGGGCTCTCACTCTGATGCCCAGGCTGGAGTGCAGTGATACAATCATGGTTCACCATAGCCTTAATCTCCTGGACTCAGGTGATCTTTCCATCTCAACTTCCTGTGTTCCTACTGGGTCTACAGGTGTGTGCTGCCATACCTAGCTAATTTTTAATGTATTTATTTTTGGTTGAGAAGAGGTCTTGCTATGTTGCCTAAGCTGATCTCAAACTCCCGAGCTCAAGCAATCCTCCTACCTTGGCCTCCCAAAGTGCTGGGATTCAGGGATAAGCCTCTGTGCCTGGCCAATGTCTTGATTTTAAAGTCAACTGATTAGTAAGTTTAATTATACTCACAATGTCCCTTTTGTTAGGTAATGTAACATTCAAGGGTGTGATATGTCATCATCCATAGGTTCCACCCATGCTAAAGGGGAGGAGATTATATAATGACCATGGTCATTGGGATGATTCTTTTTTTAAAAAAAATTTTATTTTAAAATTGTAGGGTACAATTCAGGGTTAGGTATACAAATATTCACTGGGCAGGTACCCTTGTTGATGAGGTGTGCCCCCCCTTTCCCAGACAGATATTGACTACCATTAACCCACCTCCCTGCCCCTCCCTTCCCCCCATAGTTTCCCGCCACTGTCAATCCTTTTCTTATAGTATTATGGTAGTTTTTCAAGGTCCACTTATGAATGAGAACGTGTGATACTCAGATCTTTGTTTCTGCAAAGGAGCACTCAGTATTATAGACTCTAAGTCCATCCAGGTAGCTGCAAAGTTTGTGATTTTGTTCTTCTTTATGGCTGCGTAATATTACATGGTGTATATGTATCACATTTTTTTTTTTACCCAGATCTCTTTTGATGGGCAGTACGGTTGGTTCCATGTTCTTGCTATTGTAAACAAGGCTGCAATAAACATATATGTGCAGGTATCTTTTTTATAGAGTGATTTGAGTTCTTCCAGGTATATTCCCAGTAGGGGGATTGCGGGGTCCTATGGAAGGTCGATTTTTAGAACTTTTATGATTCGCCACACTGATTTCCACAGAGGCTGTACTAGTTTACACTCCCACCAACAGTGTAGAAGTGTTTCCTTCTTATAATTCTTTCTACCACATTTCTTTTCCTGTTTTGGGTGACATTGCAAGGGAATCCCATAATGTCTCAGTTACTTTCAGGTATTAAAAAGTCTGGTGTATTTTAGACCAGATTAACCTTCAGTCTTATATTCAGCCTTGACCCATGGCCTGATTGACCTGCAGAAGGAGGAGGAGGCCAAAAAACAAAAACAAAAACAAAAACTCTTTCATTTCATTCGTTCCCTTTTCTGAATGTCTTTTTTTCTTCCAACCTGTTGAGGATTTGGAGGAAAAGTTATAAAGGGGGCAAAATCTTTTTTCTTCTCCGGCCACAGTTACATGACTCTTTGGCTAAGCTGACTTTCTGGCTAACGCCTATGTAGCAGATGTTTGCATGCTGGTTTTCTTACATGTGGAGTCCAGAGCCTTACTATGCAGAGTTTTGATGTGACGCCTGCTTTGCCTTGGCCTCTCCCAACCCTGCCTCAGGTCCCAACGCAGGCTCTAACTCACCCCACAGTTGCTTGGATTTCCACCAGTTATGTGCATGTATCAGGTGAGTCCAAGCAATACCATTCAAATCCATATACTTGCTGTAGCACGTTTGACCCTTGGAAAACTCATCTCAACCAGTGGGAAAATAGATAGCTCCGTGGCTCCCCAATATTTTTCTGGTCTCCCGTCTCTGTATTTTTTCTTCTCCTGATGGTAAAATAGGTTTTGAAACCTAGTCTATTGGAATGTTACTCTACTAATTTTTGCTAGCACCCCAGCCTCTGTGGATGGTTGAATGGTTCTGTTAGTGGGCTCTATGTTAGCAGTGGAGGTTTGTTCTCAGAGATGCAGATGCCAAAATGAGATTTAATGTGCAAGGGAGCTACTGGAGAAAAATAGTTGTAAAAGAAAAGGGACAGGAGCTGGAGAAGCCTAAGAGAGCTATCAGACTGTGATGCTGGTCAGACCAGCATCTGATCCCTGTGAAGGAGACAGGGAAGAAAAAAGAGGAAGATCTTAGATGACAGGATAGTTTCAGGAAAGCGCCATCAAGGCTCTCAGACATGAACCTGACTTAGTATTCCTGCTACACTCAGTCGTTGGTCTGGGAGCAGTCAAAGAAAGGCATGATCTTGGCTCATACGTGGTGGGAGATTTCATTGCACAGCAGCTGGGCTATTGGTTATGCTTCTGCTGCAGGAGATCTGAGAGGCACGTGTCCATGGCCACCATAACTGCAAAGTCTAGGGCTCCTTCCTTAGGCCAGGTCAATGACTCGAGATCACAAAACCCCTATCCCTTACTGTGGCCTGCATTATAAACTGGAGAGAGGTCATAGGACTCAGCGGGGTAGCTGAGCCAGTTCAGTCTCTTTCCTAAAAGGCTGCCCTTTCCTCCCATTTCTGGCTTTCTTTAAAATGTGGTATCATTCTGTTTCTTGGTCACCAGCTTTGGGTTTGGTAACCAATTCTGGGAGCAACATGAAAAGGTCCTCTCATCCTACTAGAACTTTCTGTAAAAGAACAGATAGAAGTCTCTTATATACATCTTATGTGACTTTCTTTTTTTTAATTTATGTTTATTTTTCGTAGAGATGGGGTCTAGCTATGTTGCCCAGGCTGGTCTCAAACTCCTGCCCACAAGCAATCCTCCTGCTTTGGCCTCCCAAAGTGCTGGATTACATGTGTGCCAGTCAATTTAGTTCTTAATGAGAATATCTTTATGCTCTTGTATCCTTTTTTTTTTTAAAGTTCTTTCAGTAAAACATATTTTCTTTAAAGGAAAATTTGAAAATACCAAAAAATAGAAAGCAGAAATTTTATAGTGCCATGTCATTTTAAATAACAAACATTAATATTTTGATATTTCCTTTCAGGTCTCTTTTTTTTTCCTTTAGAATTTTGTTTTCTGTGCTCCTTCCTCCCATAAGAGTTTATAGCATAAACTTTTAAATTTCCTTTAAAAAAATAACTTTTGGTAATTTTAAAAGTAATACTAATTTGATGGAGAAAATTTGGTAATATAAACTCCGATTCTACTGTGTAGAGATAACCACTACTAACGTTGTATTTTCTTTTGAAAAAATATAAAAACAAGCCTATGGTAATTCTACTGGTGTTATTCTGCATCTATTCTCTTCAATTAACATATTAGGAGCATGTCCTCAATACTAATTTTAAAGGTATCAATGTAAATAACTGCATACTTTTCTATAGCACGAATTCTCCTATTATATATTTAGATGTCTATTTGCCATTATAAATAATTCTGTGACATGCTTCTATCTCTACCTTTCTTCTTTGTCTTTTTTTTTTTTTTTTTTTAGAGTAGATGCCTGGGTGTAGGGATACTCAGTCAAAGGTGATTTATGTTTGGTAGGATTTTGATAAATATGTTGCCAAATTGCTTTTCAGAAATGTACCATTCTGTACTCCCATCAGCAGTGAATGAGATAATTTTCTATTCTTAACTCCCACCCCTTCTTATCCGGGTTTCAACTCACTGGTGGTTTCTTTCATGTATTCCACTTTTTTTTATTGGTGTAAGGATGTCCTGAGCTTGTTTTGAGGGAGGCAGTTTTCAGCAAGAGGAGAGCAATTGTTTTTAGTATTTCTTTAATTCAATTTCTCATTTCTGAATTTAGAAGCTACCAAGAAGCACATACATTTTCCTTGGCATCTGTAGAACAGAGACTCAAATATGTCTGTGTCTGGCTTGCTCTAATCATAGGAGGCTTTTCTGATTGTGTTACTTTTAATTTTTCTGCTTTCTCAGAAGGAATCTTTTTCTATCTTGTTCTTCATCTAGAGCCCCTGGCTACTTTGTTCCAGCAACTAACTTCTTTAGAGACTGCTTCTGACACGGAATTTAAAGTGAAAATATCCCTTCTTACACAGTAGAAAATTGAACAGAAAACTAACTGACTCCATTAGGTTCATGGTTGCAAAATGTCTGGCTAGGCTTACAGGTTTAGTCTTTGATTACGTCGTAGAGTTTCCCCTGTGAGGAGGTATCTCATGCATTGCTTAAGTCTTGGCCTCACTGGCATTTGCTGTAACCCACAGGAAGTGCTGGCCTTGACTGGAAAAGACTGGGGGACATATTCAAGGTTTTCTGTGCGATTTGGTCCTGTACCTGGGATGTCCAGACTTGCATCCGTGAATCATGATGGGGTGACGGTGGAAACTCTTGTGCCTAGAAGACACCTGTACTAAACTCTGGTGCCCACCGAGACAGGCAGATGTGTTTCCCAGTCAGGGCTCTTCCAGTGCACTAGGCCCATATGGCCAGAGCTCTTTTATCAGGTCCCAACTTCTCTCTGATATTGAGTTTCTGTTTCTCCACAGGCCCTCATATGCTTCCACAAAACATAAGGGGAAAATTTGTTTAAGATTTTAATCCCAAATTAGCAATTAGTCTGATACTTGAAGAAGAAGAGGAATTGTCCGGAGTCATAATTAGGGTAGGGCTATAATACCTCAGTTCTTTTCTTTTCTTTCTTTTTTTTTTTTTTTGAGTTAGTGTCTCACTCTGTCTCCCAGGCTGGAATGCAGTGGCGTGATTACAGCAGCCTCAACTTGCAGGGTTCAGGCAATCTGTCCACCTCAGTCTCCCAAGTAGCTGGGACTACAGGCATGCACCACCACACCCAGCTATTTTTTTGATTTATTGTAGAGACGAGGTCTTGCCATGTTGCCCAGGCTAACCTTGAACTCCTGAGGTCAGGCAATCCTCTCATCCTGGCCTCCCAAAGTGCTGGGATTACAGGTTTGAGCCACCACACATGGCCTGGCCTCAGTTCTTCATAACTGAGGCTACTGACCTCATCTTGGAAGGCAGAGTCATTTTGCTCATGGCCTGCTCATGAATTGTACATCTGACAGGTATCCCTGAAAGGACCACGGTGGGCATGGACTTTACCGAAGAACCCATCCTTTCTGATATTCCTTGAGATGGGCTCTCATCCCTGCCTGTTCTTATGTGAGCACAAGTCCCACAAAGCTGGTGTCAGACATGATCACATCCATGTTGATATAAGAATGTGTTCAAATATGTAATCCATAGTTTGGAGATTTGATTAATTCCACAAAATAACTATCCTCTGCGCCCTGCACTGTGGCTTTCTATGAGTTAAGTATGTGAAGATTGTGCTACTGGGACATAACAGTAATGCCATGTCAAAAAATGTCCAGGGTCCAGATAGATCACATTTTTTTTTTACATCTATGAGACTGGAGAAGGTGAAACAAAATTTCTTTTTTGACTAAAGAAGAAGGGAAGATGTGAATCTAACATTTGCTGTAGGAGAGATAAGGCAAAAAATTAGGGCAAGGGACTGAAGCCTCAAGTCAGGGTTCTTGAGTCTTCTGTGTCTATTGGGGCCTAGTATATGTATAAGCCAGTAGAGGCAAAGCAACAGTAGTATTAAATAAGAACTCAGAGAACCCAGTAGTGTACACAGTCAACAGGGAATATTTGATTTCAAGATTGAAGCAATTATTTTCAATTTCTCTACTCCTCCTCCTTCCTTTTTCCTAGCAAACGAGGGTAAAATTCACTTCAAAAATCATTTGAGGTCAGGTGTGGTGACTCATACCTGTAATCCTAAAATTTTGGGAGGCTGAGGTGAGAGACTCACTCGAGCTCATGAGTGTGAGACCAGCCTCGGCAACATAGCGAGAACTTGTCTCTACAAAAAACAAACAAACGAAACATAGCTGGTGTGGTGGCACATACCTGTAGTCCCAGCTACTCAGGAGGCCAAGGTGGAAGGATCACCTGAATCCAGGAGGTAGAAGCTGCAGTAAGCCAGGATCATGCCACTGCACTCCAGGATGGACAACAGAGTAAGCTCAGAAAAAAAAAAAAAAAATCACTTGAATAAACACGAGTGTTATGGCCTCTGGTGAAACAAGCCTGTGGGTAGCTGAATCGTAATTAGAAACAAAATGAATCCAATGGGAGAGAAAAGCAAATGGAAATTTGAAATGGGGCAAAATTTGGATCAGAGTATAATGCTCTGGTAGATATCCGATTGGATAATACAGAGAAAAGAACAGAAGGAAAGAAAGAAAATGTTTAAAAATAAATTAATTGCAGTCACACACAGAACCTTTAGCAAAATTAGAAGCAGCCTGAACCAACACAGCACATACTCTAAATTAATAAACTATATTCAATTTAATGGCTATGCAGGCCAAGGAAGCATTACGATGGTGAGTCATTTAAAATGAAGCATTATTTTTCTTGTGAAACAAAGAAAAGAAAGGAGAACAAAAAGGTTGAAAGATTCAAATGAAGATAAAACGTTTAAATATGTGCATCCAATGTCCTGAGGAGACCAGAGGCATTACAAAGCGAGACAAACTGAACAGTGAGAAATGAGCAGATTGCACTTAACAAAGAAATGGTTTTTGGTTTGTTTGTTTGTTTTATTTTAGGCTTCACAAAGGAACGTAAAAGACAAGTACCAGGAAAAGAGAGAGAAACCAGCATGGCTCACATGAAAAGAAATAAAGTTTATTTCTTGAACAATACTTCACATCATGTCTGGGGAAAGTGGAAAGAAACAGAAAACTGGCAATTATTACCATGAGACTTAAAATGTACATCTTGGCAGTGATTATTTTTAAATTTGCAAGTATCTCAGGAATATATTTTAGAAAATAACAATTGAAATGATACAAAGAAAAGGGCCTCTTAGGTTGCACCCAATCCCACTTTCCTGTCCAAAGACTTTATCAAAAAATGTAATAGAAATAACAAATCTGGAAGGTCATCATTTTCTCCATAATAAAAATATATGCTAGCTACTCCTTACTGCTCTTCTTATGCTCACTTTTGATCATTAGGCAACTCTGCTTTGAGGATAAAATTTCTAGTATTGCTATTTCCCTTTTGAATTTTGTGATGCTAAAATGTTCTTGAAACTAAAATGTTCCACCCCTTCCCACTCTCCAAATCCCCATCTGTTCCCTTGTGAGTACAAGACCCACACAGCTGGTCTCAGACATGGTCACATCCATGTTGATATAAGAATATGTTCAAATAAGCAATTTCTAGTTTGGAGATTTAATTAATTCTACAAAACACCTAAAAAGTGCCAGGTAGGATTTCTAGGAGCTGGAAGGATGCAGATAAATAAGACAGGGTCCCAGCCTTTACGGAAATTCTGGCATAACATTAAAGAAAACTCCTAATATTTTCATCCAGCAGGAGTTGAAATTGAAGTGATTGGTGTCTAAACGTTGGAGCCATGCAAATCTGGATTGAATTCAGCCCTGACACCTATCATTTGCATAGCCTTTAGAAGATAACACTTATTATTATTATTATTATTTTTGAGTTGGAGTCTCCGGGGATCCTTCTGCCTCAGCCTTCCAAGTAGCCAGAACTACAGGCATGTGCTACCACACCCGGCTAATTTTTGATTTATTGTAGTGGCGAGGTCTCACCAAGTTGCCCGGGGCTAGTCTCGAACCTGCGGGCTCAAGCAATACACTCTCCTCGGCCTTCCAAAATGCTGGGATTACAGGCTGAGCTACACAAACCCGGCCGACATGAACACTTCTTATGACTTTTCTCATGCTTTGATTTTCCATACCCCTACGTGCCACCTCGCACGTTATGGCAGCAGATTCTATTCCTCTAGCCACAGTGATTGGTTCAGGGATGGACACAATCTAATCTGTACCCAACAGATTCATTCCCTGAGGTTTTTTTTTTTTTACTATCTGGAGTTAGAAGGGAAGAACTTGCTTCTTTTTGATGCTGAGGCTTTAAGAATATAATTTTGAGGGTGGCTGCAGTCATTCTTCCAGTGTTGTAGGAGCAGAGAATAATGCAATGTAGAAATATTATTTTATTATGTATTGTGTGAAATAATAAAATCAATATATATGTATAGGTCTATGTCTAAACACCATAATCCCGTTCCTTTACCTCTCTTTAGGGGTAATTGCTATCCTGAATTTTGTGTTTGTCATCTTTTTTCTTTCAATATAGTTTTATCACAAGTATATACACACCTAAGCAATTTATTGTTCAGTATTGTTTTTTAGAAATTTATAAATAATATACTGATGTTTTCTTCTTCGTCCCTTTAGATGGGCAAAGATTAAGAATTCTGATAATCTCAAATTGTTGGTGAAGTTTGAAATAACAGGAACTCATATATCTCCTGTAGACATGTAAATTAGAACAACCACTCTGAATAAGTAATCTGGCATAATTTTGTGAAGCTGAATATAAATGTAGATTAAGGCCCTGCAGTGTCACTTTTAGGTATATACTCTGGAGAAACATTTGCACGTATACTCCAGCAGACATGTATAATTACTTACAGAGCCTCTCTTCATAAGAAAAAAGAGAGAAAAAAAGGAAATAAGCCAATTGTCATTGAAGGGAGGATAGGTGAATAAATTGTGCATTCACGTGGCAGAATAGGATGCAGGAGTGAATATGGATGAGCCACAGGCACGTGCAACAGTGTGGATGGATCTTAGATGGAAAATAAAGCTATTTTAAGGGACAGTTGTATTCTGTGGTGAGTTCTATGTGCTATACTCTTAGTCCACAGTTTAATAACTGTCTTTGACCTGACAACAGGTCAGGGACATGTTACACTATTTTTATGCCCTAGTGCAAGCAGGGAACAGAGGCTGAGATGGGCAGTAATAATTATTGTTCCAGACCCACCGCATGAGTCATTCCAGGGAAGGGAGAGCAGTGGAGAGTGAAAATGTCCACCGTCGTGATGAGTTAGAGAGTCACCCTTGGCCTGAATGACTGGACTCCTGAGCTGAGTTGGCTCAGGGGGTTGGGAGTAGATAGTGAGAAATCTTTCTTCTGCCTCAGGACTAGAAACCTATGACTAGCTCTTTGGAATTCTTATTTGGATCATCTATATGGCCTGATCCAAAAGGCCATATTATTTACCGATTTACTGTTATCGACACCATTTTCGAGATGAGTCATTATCATTTCTGATGTGAACCCTGGCTCAGGGTGCGAGCCCTGGCTGCTAGGTCCATTTGGGGTCTATGTAGTAGTAAACTGGTCACTTTGGGCTTCTCCCTGGAAGATCGTTTAAAACAACTTCTTCTTTCGAGATTTTAGGTACTGTCTAAAAGCAAAGTTAGAATTTAATTCCAATATTTTATCAGGAATAACATTGTAGAGAGGATGAAGAGAAGTTGGATAAAGTGTTAGATAAAATACAGCTAGATAGAAGGAATAAGTTCTAGTATTTGATAGTATAGCAGTGAAATTATAGTTAACAGTTTATTATATATTTCAAAATACAAGGGGGAACCCAAACAACCCAGAATTTATTTACAAAAAATTGTGTATTTATTCTTACATGTTTAAATTTCAGTCACCTTCAAAGATGCAATACACCTATTGAGATGCTTTTCCCCCTGCCTAAAACAGTTTTTGAACTTATCAATTTTAATGCCTTTTAGTGCTTCTGCTGTCTTTTGTTTCACCTCTTCTGAAAATCGGCAAAACATTTCCCTTTCAGGACTTTTTCACTGGGGAAACAACAACAAAAAAAAGGCACTCCAGGGGAGATGGGGGCGGGTGAGAGGGTACACGGAAGGGGAGCTCATTCCATTTTTTGGGGGGGTCAAAAACTGTTGAACATTCAGCATGGTGTGGGCAGGTGTGCTCATAAATCACTCATCATGAAACGGGCAAATGCCTGAAAGAATCTCTAACAAAATTCACCGAAGCCAAACGCAGCCTCTTACAACAATGCTGGCTGGTATATTGATGCCAATGGGTTCCTAGAACACTTACCTAGCAGGGGATCTGCACTACCTGTACTAGAAAGGAAGCCTGTACTCCAAAAGAGAATCCCAGTTTTTTGTTTTTTTTTTTTGGTTCCCCTCCTTCTTGTAGCTAGCAGAGAAGAATTGTAATGTTCCTAACACAACGAAAAGATGGATGTTTGTGGTCATGGATATACCAATTACCCTGATTTGATCACTATACACTGTCAAAATATCACATGTATCCCCTAAATATGTACAACTACAAAGAAAATAAACTACAGTTAGTTGAACCAGACAAAACAGCTAGAGACTAAAATAAGCTGGAGAACAATGGACTATTTGCATGCTTCATGGAGGAAAAAAATTGGTGAGACCTGCAGATATGGTCGAATAAATGAGTAATAGCATTTTTTCTTTGTTGATGGTACATAAAATAGAGGGGTGTCTCACGATTGATGGTAATGTAGACTTAATTAAATAGGGTATATTTATCTATTTTACAAATAATCTACTTTTGCTCTTTGGCCCATAATCGTTTTTATACATAATACTCTGCACATATAAACAATATTCACTCAATACGCCCAATAAAAGATGAGCCATTTATATGGTTTTGTAGCAGCTGGTGGGTGGAGACAGGGAGGGAGAATCTTCACAGCTGTGTCCACTGAACTACCCAGCAACCAGGAAGAAACGCTGCTGAAAAAGCAAGAGAGCGAGAGAGAGGCAGGAAGGGAAAGAGAGGAGAGCCCTTTCTTGAATTCTTGATTACACGTGTTGCCTTGCGTTCCCCGGATTGTAATAATAAAACCCCTTTTGGTTGTTTCCAGCAAGTTTTTATCTCCTGCAACCAAAGCATCTCCAATTAAGACAAGTATTTAGCACCCTACCCAACATTTAAGTGAGTTCTCTGTAAATGCTGTTGTTTTACTATTGTGGCAGGGGATTTATCGAGGTTCACCAAAAACCCTTACAGAGTAGAAAGGAGAAGAGGAAGAACTTAATGATCCTGTCCTCAGTTGGGGCAATCATGGAAGGCCTTAAAAATGGCTGATATTTGGACAGGTGGGTGTGGTAGGGCAGAGGAACCACACAGAAGGGAGGGTCAGCAAAGGCAAGCAGAGGGCTCCGTTGGGAAGAACTTGGGAGCTGTGATTGTGGGTCTTGGAAGAGAAGCTGAGCTTAGTTTAGCAGCAACTCATGTCACATGACGCGATTTTTGCAAGGGAAACGATAGGGATCAAAAGATGACTTTAAAACATTTTTTTAAAAAAAATTTAAAGTTGTGTAATACAAATCAGGATTGCGTACACAAGTGTTGTTGTTGTTTTTTTTTTTTTTAAACCAGGAAAGTGACAACCTAAGAACTTTCTTTAGACATATCACTCTGGCACCAATGTGTAAGATAAAGCAGAGAGGCATGGAGCGATACTGGAGGCTGTGACAGTTTGGGTGTGAAGAAATGAAGGGGAAGTGAGATATCAATATTCCTTTCCTGTGTGACATTAAATGGTGCACACCCAAGAATAAACATATAAATGGTCTGTGAGCAGTCTCGCAATGACCATCGAAATGGCTCACAGCTGTGCCACTGACCTTCACCTTCTCTGGAGAGACGCTGTCATGTTGACTTGTGGAGCAGGCCAGTCGTGTCCCCGACTCCTTCCCTCAGCTCTCCACGTTTGCCTGCTGCCTGCTCTTGCCCTTGTCCAGGCTTTTTATCCCAAAAACAAACAGTGGATTTTCCACTGCTTTTTGGTCACGCCGCACATCTGATCGGACCACTTCAGACATTCTGTGAGGGCATACGCATGTGTCCACGCACAGACACATTCGGGAAGAGCCAAGAACTAACAATTCACACAGGTTGAGTTGGGACCTTTTTTCTTTTACTATGGCATTTTGACAGCAAGAAAAATGACACGAGAATAGCACTTATTGATTCACAAAAGGCCTTCCTTGTGAATTTGGATACAGATCCATCAGTGCAGTCTAGACAAATCTATGTCTATTTGGGAGGTGAAAAGCTATAGTATTATAGATGTTGTCACTGAAATTGACCCAGAGAGAGATGCTGTTTTCCCAGTGAACACCGCAGAAGTAATCCATAGACATATTTTGGCTCAATAAATATTCTTATAAGTAATATCAAAGATATTTTACATTTGGGAGAATAACTCTTATGCAGTGGAAGTTAGGAAAAAATAAATTGAGAATATACTGCTCAATCCTGACCATGTGGTCATTTTAATGATGCAGTAAAAAATAGAGATGGAACAAATTAGTGTTTCTTTATGAGCATGGGCTGGCTACTTAATGCTCTCAATCTGGAAAGATGAAGGTGGGTCAGGATGTGATAAAAATTTACAGGGTCATGAGCGGAATGAATCAGGTGAGTAACGACTTAGAAAAATAAGAGTAAGGAATACATACTTAAGGTAGCATGAAGACAAATAAAACAAAGTATGGCTTTACACATAGTAAAATCGTGCAACTCATTATTCCAAGAGATATATGATGGGATTTCAGAAGGGTTTTGATAAATTCATGGGTGAAAGATGGATAGTGAGTATGTTTAAGAAATATGTCCATACCTTTTTTTTTTTTTTTTAGTTGGGGGTCTCACTCTGTCACCCAGGCTTGATGCAGTGGCACAATTATGGCTCACTGCAGCCTCAACCTCCTGGACTCTGGCAGGCGATCCTTCTGCCTCAGCCTCCTGAGTAGCTGGGACTACAGGCGTGTGCCACCATAGCCAGCTATTTTTTTCTTTTTCTTTTTGTAGAGATTAGTTCTCGCTATATTGCCCAGGTTGGTCTTGAACTCCTGGGTTAAAGTCCTCTTCCTGCTTTGGCCTTTCAAAGTTCTGGGATTACAGGCATAAGCCACCGTGCCAGGCCTTCATACTTTTTGTTTTAAATCACAAAAATACCATGTTCACTGGAGAAAAATTATATAAGCAAAATTTAAGAAGACCATCTTTTCTTAAAAATAATAACTATTAATATTTTGGTGTACATTGTCAACACTTTATTTTTCTATTTGTATATTTAATGTACTCAAATAGGCTCAAATGAAACATATTGTTTTGCAATTTGCTTTTTCAACGAATATTTTGTAATCAAATTTCCATGTAAATAAATTTAGAACTACACAAATATTTCAAATGACTACAACATGCTGCTTTGTATTTGTGCACTAAAATTTCCTTGGTCAATTCCATATTGCTAGCAATATTCTGGGTTTTCTTGCATGTTATTTTCTAGGTTTGTGATACTTTTGTCAACTTAAAAATTCCCTATTAAATTTTAAATGCAATTACATTGAGTTTACAGATTAATTTGGAGGAAATATTTACAATACGTTGCAATTTTATCCAGAAACAGTATATGATTTTTTTTTTTTTTTTTGAGTTGGAGTCTCACTCCGTCACCCAGACTGGAGTTCAGTGGCACACTCATGGCCACCCCAGTGTCGACCTGCTGGGCTCTGGTGATACTTTTGCCTCAGCCTTTCAAGTAGCTGGAACTACAGGCGTGCGCTACCTCACCCAACTAATTAAAAAAAAAAAAAATTATTGTAGAGATGTAGTCTCACCAAGTTGCCCAGGCTGTTCTCCAACCCTCAGGCTCAGGCAATCCACTTGCCTCGGCCTCCCAGTGTGCTGGGATTACAGGTTGAACCACCGAGCCTGGCCAAAACAGTATATCTTTTTATTTATTGAAGTCTTCTTTTATATTTATATCTCTTATCAAAATTGTATTATCTTAGTCATATTTGTCCTGCACATTTCTTATTAACTCGATTCTTAAGTCCACAGCATTATTATTATTTTTTACTCCTATTGTGAATAATTTTCTCCCATTATTCTAGCTTCTTATTTAGGGTATGTAAGAAAATAATTGCTTTAAAAATATTTTACTGTTTCAAGTGGTCTCCCTGTCAAACTTTCTTACTAGCTTTAGCTATTTTTCAGTTGTTTGTCTCAGATTTTCCAGTTTAACCAGTCAAATCACCAGCAAATAATGATAACATAAATGCTTTTATTTTGTTTTTGTGTTCATTTTAATTGCCATGCACTCCTAGAATAATGTTAAATAGTAGGTGTATGGCCATTTTGTTTCTTATTCTAATGAGGATGACTTCATTGTTATATGTCTTTAGGCATGATATAGTAATTTGCATGACAACTTCTTGTCAATTTTATTATTTTATATTTTCTTAGTAAATAAGAAAATTTTATAAAGATTTCAGGTTAAGCAGCTTAGAGTTGTGTATAACAATCAGGTTTTAACCTGTTAATGTCAATACCTAATTAATTACTTTTTATTCTTTATTGTTGAATAACCAAATATTTAAGTTTTAGATTTTCTATTGAGTATACTTTTGGTTGAACATTACATAGGTCATGATAAATATGATGTGGTATGAGTAGTATTTTCTTTAGAATATGTACTATTTTGTTTGGACTAAAGAGTTTAGAAGAGTACTCTTTAGTTTCTAACTATTTAAATTTTTTGTTTATTATTTTATTTTTATTCTCTGGTATTATAACTATTATTTAATATAAAAATTTATGTTTATTTTTGACAATTTTATCTTCCAGTGGAATGTGAAATCTTTCACTATAACTTTGTAAATTTCTTCTTACATTTGTAATAGTTAAAAGTATCATTTCAGTGCTGTACTCAGCTTCATATATTCAATATGGAGTTTACTTTTTTCTGTTTGACAAACTTCTCTGATTTACAATTTGTCATGGCTTTAATGCCATTTTGTCCACTCATATTGCAGTCTTGTTCTCTCTCTGTCTCTCTCTCTCTCTCTCTCTCTCTCTCTCTCTACATTTCCCTGGCTTATCCTTGCTCACCTTTCTTTTTTATTTTTATTTATCAATGTAAAAAATTTTTGTTTTAAAGATGGGTACAATTCAGGGTTAGGTATGCAAATGGTCATTGTACAGGTAAAGTCTGGACCTTACTTTGGGCTCCAGTTCACCTGGTACCTTATTGATGAAGTGTGCCCCTCCCTCCTCTGGCAATGTCCCACTGTAGCCAATCCCTTTCTTACAGTATTATGATAATTGTTCGGAGTCTGCTTATGAGTGAGCTTACCTCTCTTTTTAAAAAAAACTCTCAAATATCATTTTACTTCAAATGTGTGCCTTGAAAAAGCATATAGTTTAATTTTATCTGTTGATCCAATGTTATAATCTCTTATATTAGTGGATTTTATCCTATTCGCATGTACTGGTCTTATTTCTGCCTTTTTATTTCATATTTTTTTCCAATTTTTTTCATGCTCTCTGGCATTGTTCTACTTAACCCTATATTTTTCCCCCTGTATGATGTCTGAAAGTTACTTATTTCTAGGCTTCTAGTAGTTACTCTTAATTATTTATAGAATTTAGACTCATGTATCTGCCTTAATAAAATAATCCCAGTGACATTCCTACTGTATGTTGAGTGATTTATCACACCTTCATTCCTTTTTGCTTTTTCCCCACCAATCTTTTAGATGCAGACTATTATTATTAGCTTTTTTCTACATTGACAAACATTTCTGGAAGAATTACTTTTGACATTTGGATTAGGTTTGCCAATTGATTTTGTAGATGTTATTGGTAAAGTCATGGGAATTGGTTTCTTTGTACAGTCACAATTTTTACACTTAGATTTAAGTTCTGTTTATGAATTTATTTCTCAGTATGCTGGAATATTCCTCTAAATAATTTTTTCAAAAAGAGTATTTTTTTCCCCTGAATTATCATATGTTTGATATACAAGTTTTGGAGTTCAGTGTTTAAGTTATTCTCAAAATTCTATATACATTACTTCATTTCTCCCTTATTTTAATATTCTTTGGTCAATTCAGTGGGAATATGGTAGTGAAGGCAATTTAATGCATAGATTCAAATGGACATCTTACAATGAATGCTCTTATATTACAGTCGTTTTTGGAAGTAGGAATATCTTAGAACATGTCCATAGTTCGTTAACAGAAGCAGATCATCAGGCAAAATGATCCATACATCTGCTTTTTGGGGCATTTAGAATGATTCATACATCTGCTTTTTGGGACATTTGAAAAGTAGATATGATTTTATATTGTGCTCATAGAGATGTGAAGGCTGTCCCTTCTAAATCTTTCACACTGAACATATACAGAGGGTGCCAAAAAATGTATACATGTTTTAAGAAAGGAAAAAAACTGGATTAAAATTGTAATACTCAATCTATACAGATAACAAAAGATGAATGCAAGTCACATTTGACTTCTGCAATTACAAGAGGTGCTCAAAGTGGTTACCACCAGTGTTCAGATACTTCTGATTGTGGTGAACTAAAAGTAATACATAGATAACAGTTCTTAAAATATGTATACAGTTTTTGGCACCCCCGGTATGTGGAAGTAGGATGAAAAAATAATTTTATTTTTTTTGCATGCTCTCTGTTCCCCCATCCTATCCAGGTCTGCTCGTTTGAATTATTTCCCCCCAAATTTCCAGACTCCCCGAGTGTGTTTGTTTTCTTATTTGGGATGAAAGGGTGACAGTTTCCATGGTAGATCGTGTCTGTGTATTGCCAGGGTTGCTTTTTTTTTGGCATGGATTTCTTTGGCATGGAAATGTCAGTGCTTCCCTCAATTTTCTATCCAAGTTTTAATTATGAAAAATTTGAAACATACAGAAAAGTAGAGTAATCAGTATATCAAATATCTATATACTTACTCCGAGTTCCAAAAGTCAACATTTTGCCCTACTTGCTTTATCTCTTTCAACATACATATTCTTTCACCTTGAACTATTTGAGAGTATGTTGATGACATGACACCTCACCCCTAAATAATTCAGCATGTATCTCCTAAGCATAAGACATTCTCTTACATAATCATAAAACATTATCCACACAAAATATTAACCATTATTATACTATTGTTTATATTCAGCCCACCTATGCTATTTCTTGAATAACTTCCTTTCTGTTTTGGGGCTATTTATTATAACTCTCCCTGTTTCCAGGGACCAATTTAGATGTTTTCTCCCTCATTTGAATATTCTCTGGCCATTTCCCTGGGAATATGGTAGTGAAGGCAATTGAATGCATAGATCCAAATGGACATTTTACAACGAACGCCATTATATTATAGTCCTTTTTGGAAGCAGGAATATCTTAGAGCTTGTCCACAGTTCGTTATCAGAAGCAGATCATTAGGCAGAATGGTCCATACATCTGCTTTTTGGTGACATTTAAAAACTGTGTTTTGAATGGAAAGTAAATATGATTTCGTACCATGCTCATAGTGATGTGACGGCTGTCCCTTCTAAATGACGGTCTTTATCAAGATGTATCAGCCCCCAAAGGGGAGAAGGAAGATGAATTCTAAATAGCTGAACTCACACGTTTGACGAATGATCATCAAGACTAATAAGAAGGCGGTGAGGGCCACAGGGATTATATAAGAGTTGCTGGTTAATTTTCGTGAACATGCTTCTAATGTGTATCTGTGTGGTGTATGTGTGTGAATGGTGCAAGGTTCAGAAAATCCTTTGGGAAGGATGATGAGATTATGAGGAAAGCAAGCAATGAAGGAAGTTAGGAGAAGAGATGCCGTTACTTGCCATTGACATGGTCTCACTCTTAGTATAAGTTTCCCAGGCCCGCAACATTTTTTAAGAGAGCAATGTGGTCTATATCTCTAATGGCAAGAGGAGAAACTAGAACTCTGAACGAGTGAGACTCATCTCAAAGACTCTGAGTTTGTGCTGCAAGGAGGGGTTACAGAAACCATCTACCCTGGCCAGACATTTCACTATTTACCAAGTAAATTTCATTTAAAAAGAAGCTAGGGGTAGGGCTCGCAAAATGAAACCCAGAAATAATTGGAAAGGCGGCAGAGGAAAGATGAGAGAGTTTGAATAAGTCCTGAAAGCCCAAGGGCTAAGAATACCAAGATAATTTAAAAACACAGGGAAGATTCAAAAACACATGTAGCTGCAGGGAGGGTTGGCCAAAGAACAGAAACCGAGAAAACCATAGGAAATGGAAAAGAAGGGAAATGGAAAAGAGATGAAGATGTTAGTCTGACAGGAATGCAGACGCACATGGAAAGACGCCAAAAAGGCCAGGCGAATAAGCTCCATGGATGGAATTTAGGGTATGTAGCCGATTGGAATGAAAGCAAAACCCACTGCTACACTAGCAAGAGAGGGTGGGAAGGCAACCAAAGAACCAGGGGGAGAACAGTATGGGTTTCAACAGGAGGTAATGTATTGTGTTCAGAGGCACTTGAGCCTACAACATAGCAGTTAGACACATGATCTAGAGAATGCAAAGGGCGAAATAAAGACAAGAATGTCTGGTCACTCTATATATAAACCTGTAAGTCTGAGATAAATGTCTCTTTGTCTACTCTAGTTACTGTTTTCTCTTTTGTTGACATGTAAAACATTTCCACAAAGTGGTTTTTGGGTATTGTAGTGAAATGAAGCTCATAGCAGAAAACAGAAGACTATGAGAGAATTTTAGGAGATTTGATGATTATTTTGTAATGTAAGAACAGATTTGTTTCTTCTTTGGTTGTTCCTGTGTGCTTTGCAAAATCAGTCTCACAGCATTGATGTCTTTACACCTTGAGCACCTCTGAATTTTGAGTTTAATTGCAAATAATTTAAGCCAGAACGAGTGTTGAGCCTTATTATTTCTTCCTGGAGCCACCTTGGGATCAGCTTTGAGGATCTCTGTTTTTCCAAGAATTAAGCTGACTGCATGGTCCTAAGCCTAGTGTCTTGGGGAAAATATTTTATTTGTAGCTGCATATTTGTGTTTTTGCCCCAGTGGAATTAGAATTTGTCTTGTAAGGAGTAATTATTTATCCTTTGGCACCTGGAAGATGGGATGCTATCTTAGATGACCAGAAGAAATGGTACAAGAATCTCTTATGTTTTTGCCTCTAGTCCGTCCTCTTTTCTTTAGTGAAACGGTGGCTCATGCCTTTAATCCCAGCACTTTAAGAGACTGAGGCGAGAGGATCCCTTAAACCAAGAAGTTCAAGACCAGCCTAGGCAACATAGAGAGATCTCCTCTCTACACAAAAATAAAAAATTAGCTGGGCATGGTGAGGTGAGCCAATAGTCCCAGCTACTTGGGAGGCTGAGGCAGAAGGATCACCTGAGCCCAGGAGATCAAGGCTGCGGTGAGCTGTGCTGGTGCCACTGTACTCCAGCCTGGGCAACAGAGTGAGACCCCTGATTCAAAATGAATGAATGAATGAATAAATGAATGAATGAGTAAATAAATAATAAAAACAAAATACAATGAGGCCCACCACTTAACATAGTAAATGGGTTCCAAAGTAACCCAAAGAAAGAAAAATAGTTTTAAGTTAGGGAAACTCATACAATAAAACATTGATTTGTGACAACATTTTGTCATCTAGGAAAAAGCCAGTATCTAGGAGAAGTAAAAAGAGGTGGTGAGGAAAAGATGGAAGAATATCTTCCAAGTCATTTAACAAATATTTCATGGACATAAACTGAATTCTAGATACTTTGACTTTTCAATGGCATTTTGGGTCCCTCAATTAGAGTGAAAATTTTCTGAGAAAAAGGGTTATGTCCTTGGAGCTTTCATAATACAGATCACAAAGATAAATAGCCAAATTCAAAGAAATCTTATCAATCCTTATTCTCTTTAACTTCTCCACAGCATTTAACTATGTTGAAGGACTTTCTTTTTAGACTATTTTTGTTTTCTTCACTGCAACTGCTGCTTTCGTTGGGCCCGAACTCAACCTCTCTCATTTGTTTTCCCTGTCTGCAGCTTTATCTCCTTATCTCTCTCATTTCATCATTCACATTGCCATCAATGTTACCTTTGATTAATTTATTACTGTAATAGCTCCCACTTCCTACCGGAAAGATTAAGAAAAAAAAAAAAAAAAAATCCTGGGCCTTGCCCCCAATGGCAAAACTAGTGGATGGAGGATGATCAATCCTACCCTTCTCCCAAACCAGCCAGTCTTCAATTTTCTTCCCCAAACCTACTGTACGGCTACATGAGACAACAAGTGGCTCTCCAAGTGCCTCCTATCGCTAGCTTGGGTCTTAAAAGGAGAGAATAACTCTGAATACCTGCACATCAAGTGTAGTGAAGAACAGATGAAAGATGGAAAACCGAAGAGCCTTTCTGAACAATTGCGGCCTCAGCTGTCTGGGCAAAGCGTTATATCACTCTGAAAATAACACCATTGTTTGTGTAGGATGAGCACAATGGAGAAATTCCATGGTTCAAGAGCAGAGTGGAGTGTATATTGTTCTGTGTTCAGCATGTTTGCTACATTGTTTTGGGGACTGGAGGGGAGGTGATTGTGGAATATGGGGAGGCAGAAGGGTAAGAGTGCAAGGGAAGTGACAAATACCATTTGTCTGAACTTACTCTGAACCACTCTGACCACAAGAGTCAAGTTTCCCAGAGAACAGGTTCATGGGTGAAATAAAGGCTCTAGAGAGACTATTTCTGGTTGTTATTGTGAATACTGTTTTCCTCGTGTGCTCTGTATGTATCATAACCATGGTGACCATATGTTTTCTAGGTTAGCATATGTCAAGGTGGTAAATTTTAATATTTACTTGGGAAAATATTTAATATTTATCTGGGAAAATATTTACACCGTCATCATAGCTATGGACTAAAAGAAGAATAATTCCTATACAACCGGTGCATGGGGTACCTTATTAAGCAAACAATTAAGAAAAATTTAATATACTGAGTAAAGGCAGTATACATCATGGAGATATTAAATTAATTCCACCACCCCAGTTCTCTTCTTTTGAGCAGCTTGGTAAATTTTGTCTTTTGTTTACTAATCTTATGGTAGGACAATTCTAGAGTTGAACCGATTAAGCATAGATCTTTGGGCTGGTTTTAGAATTCTGAATATGAAATTTTGAATTTTTACTAATAAATAGCAGCAGAGAATGAGCCATCAAGTTTGCATGAGAGCCTGAATTTTAAAAATGCTATATATTACTTTCTACCAACATTATAAGTCATACACAGCACTTACTCTTCGGTTTCTTATAATACAAGCAGAAGCCAAAATACAGGCTATGTGACAGAGTCTTCTACATCAGATAGGATAGATGTTATCATTATTATCGTCTCCTGGCCTCCATTACCACACAAAAATAGCAGAAGAGCATCTAGCTATGACCTCACCTATCCTCTGTATATCCATTTCAAACATCTGTTCTTCTCCCAGCTCTGCCAGAATGAAAACTCGTCCTGCTGGTCTTCCTTACACATTGAGCTTTTAATAACCAAGTATCATCTTGTCCGACTCTCAAAGCATGTCTTTAGTTACTTATTTTTTTCTACAGGGTCTTGCCTTGTCACCCAGGCTGAGTGCAGTGGTGTGATCACAGCTCACTGCAGCATTCAATTCCTGGGCTGAAATGATCCTCCCACCTTAGCCTTTCAAGTAGCTGGGACTATAGGCTCACACCAACACACCTGGCCAATTAAAAAATTTTTTTTTTTATAGGAAAGGAGTCTTGCTGGGTTGCCTAGGCTGGTCTCAAGCTCCTGGTCGCAAGCGATCTTCCTGACTTGGCCTCCCAAAGTGTTGGGGTGATAGGCGTGAGCCACTGCCCCCAGTCAGGTCGTCTGTTTCAAATGCTCCATATTCTCAGTACAAATGATGCCGAACTGCAGAATAACGGGGCTTCCTTTTCCACTTGCCTTTTTGCTAACAGGTCACCAGGCAAAGCGCTCCATGTGAAGTGAGCTCATGGCTTCCTTTTGAGCAGAGAGCAGCATTGTGATTCATGGCTGGGGTATACCATTGAGTCAGGGCTACGATGTTTGTGTCTCTGTTCTCAGGATCACTTCTATGTCCTTGGATAAGTCGGGCTTCCATTTGCCTTCTCCGTGGTTGAACATACTGCAAGCTCTCAGTGTATCCTTCTGATCCCTGGACACTGTTGCCTCAGAATCTTCTGGCATTTGGGAAGGCTCTGGCAGTGGCAGAACAAACGTATCCCTGGTCATGAGGTATCTCAGCTGCCCTGGTGCGTAAGCTACTCTGGTGGGTGCTTGATGACCTTATCTGCCCTGCTAGGTCCCCACGCCATCTTGTTTTGTGTCCCAGGAGACTGACTCGTATGGACTGCAGGAATGAGGGTCACCAGGCCTTCAGCTTCTGGCTGAGTTTGGCAATGGGGGCACCAGCAGCAGATGGAAGGGTGGAAGCAGGATGAAGTTCAGGTATTTATTTCCTTGGCTCTCTCCCTGTGTGGTCATAGTGTGCTGGCTGTCTCTCTCAGTGGAAGGTCTCAGCTTCTGTCATCCACAAAGCTTTGTCTCTGGATTTTGCTGTTCAGGCCTAGGGTGGGAACAGTGCCCTGCTATTTCTAGCTCTGAGATAATACACATCTCTTATAGTTTTTCCTGTACCCTGCCCATACCTTTGTAAATAGTCCCTTCATTAAATGCTCCCCGAATTACCCAATTTGAGAATGCCGTCTGTTTCCTGCCAGAACCCTAACGGACAGAATTGGTTCTTGAATAGATGATGTTGGTGGAAGGATCCTGAAGGACTTATCCATGACCCCTAGAACCCAGCAATAAGCAGTGCAACTGATACGTGTCAGCTGTACCCAGATCTTGCAGTGGGAGAGGAATTCCCGCTGTGTGGTTTCTGTTGTTGCATTCTGAGATGCTGCCTGGGTCACCGGCCCCCTAGGGCCTGGAGGCCGACGCATCACATCTATGTCTCTTATTTGGGGCCTGAGAGAGAGGAGGAAGCAAATCCCCTTCATTAGTGCTGCTGGCACAGAAGGAGGCTTCTGAGTCAGCAACTAAGAACAGACAGCTTTGAAGCATCGCCCCGTCTCTGGTGCTACCGTCTCTCCTCTGGCATTGGTGGCCCAGGTCCATCCTGGCGTCAGGCGACAGCAAGGAGAGCTGCCCTGAAGCACTGGGCCCGCTGCCTCCCTCCTGCAGTCTTCTTTGGCATCTCTGTTCCCGCGCAGAGCA
This sequence comes from Carlito syrichta, assembly GCF_000164805.1. Lineage (NCBI taxonomy): Eukaryota > Metazoa > Chordata > Mammalia > Primates > Tarsiidae > Carlito > Carlito syrichta. The sequence goes on along the minus strand of NW_007248645.1, from coordinate 756,432 downwards.
GAGCCTCATTAGCAAGTGAAATGTCATAGTTTCAAACAAACAAACAAGCCCTAAAGTCTGCCAAGTCGTCTGGGTGAAATCACAAAGAAATCTCAGTGTCTTAAGCCTCCTTTGGGCCTCCTCTCGGGGATTCAGAGAGGCTGCAACAGAACTCACTTTCTTCCCACTTGCTGGTGGGTGACCATCTCCAAAGATGTGACGTCCTTCTAACCACTGACCCGACCTGATCGAGCCTAACAAGGTCCCAGAGAGCTGGGTTGTCCTTTCCACTGTTGATTTAGGCGAATTGGTCCCTGTTTGGGATTCAATCAACTCCTTTCCTTGCATCTTTTTCCAGTCACAGGTTCCCTAGGGGAAGCCTTTCCCTGCACTTGCCTGTTCTTGGTTGGCTTACTGGAAAAAACCCAGGGACTGTTCCCGATTGAGGAAAGTGGCCAGGGGCCCTATCTCCGCCCAAAGTAGCAGAATTTATCAAATTCGGGTAGTGTAGGAGTAAGGAAGAGGCGACTAGAGTTGGATTCCCTGGCAAAGAAATAGTAAACAGCAAAACAGTTATTTCAGAGGGCAAACTGTTTGCCTCACTAATAAAGCAGGGCTCATGATGGAAAATAACTCAGAAGAAGGTAGGAGCAAATGGATTTAGTTGCTATGGGAACGCAGTTGAAAAAAAACATGAAATATGTAAATACTGTGATTTGGTATTTTAATGTACTTCTTTTCCATGAAGAAAATTCCCTGACAACGGAAACTAACAACTCATTTCTCTGCTACACGCAGCACTGATTGACAGAGGCTGGGCAAGTGGGTTTCCGAATTCAGTTTTGCCCCTAGGACCAAATATGTCTTTTTTCTCAGCCATAAAAATCAGACATCTGGAGGAATGGCTCTCAACTCTGGCTGCAGATTAGACTCAGAGAATTTTCACTAAATTGGCCACACCCCAGACCAATTAAATCAGATTATCTGGATGGTGGGGGATGGGCTTTGGTATTTTTTGAAAGGTCTCTTAGTCTTTTTTTGACAGGCAGCCCTGTGTTGTGAACCCAACACAGCTCAGAAGCCTGGTTTAATAGACTTGGTGAATGTAGATCACTTATTTAATCATATGCCTTCACTAGATTTATTTCACCACTTTTTTTATGATTTGGAGTGATTTGAACACTTTAATACCAAGAAAGGGAAATGATTAGCAATCATTATTCTTCCATTATTACGGTTATTATCTGCACCATAATTGATTAGTGTTCTCTTATTTGGAGAAAACATATGATACTATATTATGAATCATTATCATTTAACCATAATAATAATGATGATTAATTGTTTTATTTTAAAAATTGTAAATTGATAATAATTTAGAAAGTTTAGATGTTGCTCTAAACGTTAATATCAATCTATATTTTAATAATTACTCTCATTAATTATCATTAGTCATGTGTTAAGTCAATAGTAAACATTTACGTAGACATAATTGTCCAACTTGCTTAATAATAGCACTGGAGTTGGTAGGTGGCATAATTTCTATCTTCCTGATGGGAAAAATATCACACACAAAAATCATGCCATCTGCATTAATTTTTCTTTTGAAATCATGGTGCATCTGAGTGCAGAACTAGAAAATTTTTTTCTTTCTTTCTTTCTTTTTTTTTTTTAAATCGGAGTCTCACTCGGTCGCCCAGACTGGAGTGCAGTGGCTGCTCCCGGCCACCGCAGCCTCTACCTGCTGGGCTCCGGCGATCCTTCCGCCTCAGCCTTCTGAGTAGCCGGAACCACAGGTGTGCGTTACCACGCCCGGCTGATTTTTTGATTTATTGTAGAGATGAGGTCTCGCTAAGCTGCCCGGGCGGGTCTCGAACCCGCGGGCTCAGGCCATCCACTCACCTCGGCCTCCCAAAGGCGCGGGATGACAGGCTGAGCCACCGAGCCTGACTGAGAACTAGAAAATTTAATTCTGTTTTTCACTTCTGACTCCTTTTTTCTCTAGCTCTGTGCAATATGAACTTGCAGTCCTTCCCCTCTGGCATCAATCACTTCAGGAACAAAACTACAAGTTAATTCAGAGTTTACGGGGATCCAAAGAGAACTGGAATAGGTGGGAAAGAAGGGTTCATGGAAAAGGTCAACATTATAGAATGTAAGAATGAATTGTGAGAGTCCAACTTTGTTGTCCTACCTAAACTTAGGTGGTCAGGGCTTCAGAGGATTACCAGGGATTCGAACTTACAGAAAGCTTGCCTTCTTTGGAAGCATTCTCACTCGCCTTACTTTTAACATCACTGTTGTTATGTGCAGCCTTTGGAAGCCAGCCACCAAGTCCAGCCTAAGTTCAGGTAATGTCATTGGTCCAGGCTGTTGGGTCTCCTGGAAATAGGTACAGCATGCTTTCTGTAGCCTTCCTTCCGATAGTTTTTGATATGACTGCCCTCAATCCTCCAGATCTGGTTAGATTTTCTATTTTCTGTTATCTGCTCCCATAGCACCATTTTTTGTCTCCTTTGTATCCTTAGCATAAATAATTAAGTCATCATTATTTCAGTTCTTCCCCCAAAGCAGGCAGCTCCATCAGGGCAAGAGACAGTAGTTTTCATTCTTATATCCTAATTATCTTGGCACAGTTCCCAGTGTATACTAGATACTCAGATATTGACTATCTCAGATATTGACTATCTTCTCTGCTATCCCTATTATTTAAAACCACCCTATTTTGCATCCTTAATAGTAATTTTTATTTAAGCAAATTATTTTATTATAAAACTTTCAAATATACCTGAAAGTAGAGATTTTATGAGGAACCCTTGTGATGCTATGACCCAACTTTCACAATGACCACATTTTGCTAATCTTGTTTAAACATTTTTTTTTTTAAGTTGAAAAGATAATTTTTGGACTTTCAGTTTCTGCTCTGGAAACTCTTTAGCTTAGAAGTCATCACTCCTATTCTTACAACAAGAAAAAAGCTAAAAAAAAAAAAAGAAAATCAGTGACTTTTCTCAGACTCATTGGATAAATGAATTTGCAGGACAAATCATTACCTTGAAATCTGGAGAGACAGATGAATCCAAAGAGTCACAGCTGAGGTCTGCTTACCTGGAGTAGAAGCCACTGGCAATTTTGGTAATAAATTGGCAATTTCAGTGAATGGCTCGAGGCAAAGGCTGGATTAGTCTGAGGATGAGAGGCTCCTGGCGTCTCAGTCTTAGGGTGACTCTCACACTTTTGTGGGTTTTTCTTCCAGGAATCCCACCATGTTCTCATGGTGAAGATCCAAGAAAGATCCTCTATGGTTTTGGCAGGGGGAGGGGAAGAGTAATCATTGTGATATTTACCAAGAGCATTCTCTCTAACAGAGGCCAACTGTCTAGGGAAGATACTTTTTCAGAACCTTATCTCACTAGGAAAAGGGCATTCTTCTCACTCTAGCCTCTTCCAGCTTTTTTTTCTCACCTCAGAAGAGAGGAGACACTATCCCACTGGGGAACCACTTGTTAAGGTCACAGCCCAAAGACACAGGACAACAAAAAGACCGAGATTTAGCCACATAATTATCCTCATTCCTCCCATACCTTGCCACTGCATCAGTAGGGGTCCAGCATTAAAGCAGTGGACTACAGCCAAAATAACTGCAAGATTTGCATATTCTCTGAGGAGGAGTATACAGGGAAGTCCCAAGTCTAGAGAAGAGACAAAAACAAACAATGGTACTAGTGAATTTGATGCCTTTGGCCTCTATAACTATATCAAACATTAAACACAACCCAACCACCATTCATTTTAACATAAATCCTTACACTAAAAACCTATTACCTGATACAACATGCCCAACTTTAAATAAAATATTACAAGGTTTGCCGAAGGTAAGAATAAAACAGTCTGAAGAGATCAAGCAACATCAGGACCAAACTTAGATATGACACAGATGTTGGAATTATCAGATACAGGATTTAAAAGTTAAGTTAAGGGCTCTTACTGGAAAAAGTAGATGCCATGCATGAACATACAGGTAATGTAATAAGATAAATGGAAATTCTAAGAAAGAGTCAAAGGAAATGCTAAAAACCAAAAATGCTGTAACAGAAATAAAGAATGCCTTTGATGAGCTCATTAGTAGACTGGACAAGACCAGGGAAAGAACCACTGAGCTTGAAGATAGGTCAATAGAAACTTTCCAAACTGAAATGCAAAGTGGAAAAAACAAACAACAAAGCTACAACAACAACAAACAACAAAACTCAGAACTGATCACTCAGGACCTATAGGTAAAATCTCAAAAAAGGTATAATATATGTATAATTGGAATACCAGGAGGAGAAGCAAGAGAGAACAGAGCAGAAGAAATATTTGGAGCATTCCAAAATTAATGATAGATGCCAATCCAGGAAGTTCAGAAAATACCAAGCAAGATAAATAACTGCTTTGCATATCATATTTGAGCTGCAGAACCCAAAGTACAAAGATAAAATATTGAAAGAAGACAGGGAAAAACATATTATCTGTAGAGGAACAAGGGTAAGACTCACAGTGGACTTCTTTTTTCTTTTTAACTTTTAAATTTTTTATTTTAAAGATGTAGGGTACAATTCAGGGTTAGATATACAAATGTTCATTATGCAGGTACCATTGTTGATGAGTTGTGCCCCTCCCCCAGCAGTTTACCTCGACTACCAATCCCAGCTCCCCTCCCCTGGTAGTTTCCCACTACTGTCAGTCCCCTTCTTATAGTATTATGATAATTGGTCAAGGTTCACTTATGAGTGAGAACGTATGGTACTCTGTTCTTTGTTTCTGTGATAGATCATACAGTGGACTTCTTATCAGAAACAGCACAAGCAAGAAGAGAGTGAAATAAAATATCTCCAAGTATTGAAATAAAAAACCTCAGTAACCTAGGATTCTAAATACACTGAAATTATCCTTCAAAAGTGAATAATAAATGAAGTTGTTCTCTGATGAACAAAAGCTGAGGACATTTATGACCACCAGATCCTCTTTGCAAGAAATGTTAAAAAAAAGTTCTTCAGGCAGAAATAAAATGATATAGGCTAGAAACTCAGATCTGTGTTAAGAAAGAGTGTTGGAAGATAAAGATAATATATTTTATTTTTCTTAATTGACCTAAAATATATCCACTTATAGTATTAGTAGTAATAATGTATTTGGTGATTGTAGCATGGAGAGGTATAATAAATGACAGGAATGCCATAGGGAATAAGAGAGAGGAAATCGAAATACTCTGTTAGAAGTTACCTGCACTCCTATATACATAGGAACATTTTGAATTTGAAATACAAAAATACCACTTAAAATAGCACAAAATAAATACTTAAGCATAAATCTAACAAAATATACAGAAGCTATAGTCAGAAAACTTCAAAACTCTGATTAAAAAAACAAAGAAGACCTAAATAAATGGAGAGATTGTCTGTGTTCATGGATTGAAATATTCAGTGTTGTTAAGACATTAGTTTTTCCCAAGTTGATCTATAAACTCAAATCAGTCTAAATCAAAACTCCAGTGAGCTATTTTGTAAGTATTGACAAACTGATTCTAAAGTTTATATGGAATAACCAACACAATACTGAAGAATAACACAGAGATCAATAGATTAGAGCCCAGAAATAGAACACCACAAATATAGTCAACTGATCTTTGACAAAGAAGCAAATGCAATTTAATGGAGAAAAGATAGGATAATCTCTTCAACAAATAGTGCTGGAAAAATTGCTGTCCATATGCAAAAACATGAACCTAGACACAGACCTTACACTTTTCACAAAAATTAACGCAAAATGAATCATATACCCAAGTTTAAAGTGCAAAGTTATGAAACTTCTAGAAGACAAATGGTAGAAAACCCAGATGACATTGTGTTTGGCTATAAGTTTTTAGATACAACACCAAAAGCACAATTCATCAAAGACAAAATTGAAAAATTAAACTGTTAAATTAAACTGGAATATTCCTTCCAAAACTCATGTCAACATTTAATTACCATTGCAACAGTAATAAGAAGTGGGCCTTTGAGCACTGATTTGGTCATGAGGGCAATGCCTTCACGGGTGGCTCTAATGCCTTGAAAAAAGGGGGTTTGGGGAGTGGATTCTCTGCGGCTTCCATGCCCGTTTGCTTTTCTGCCTTTTGCCATGTTATGACACAGCAAGAAGGCCCTCACCGGATGCAGTCCCTTGATCTTGGACAACTTAGTCTCCAGAACCATGAGTCAAATAAATATATTTTCTTTATAAAGTACCCAGTCTGTAATATTCCTCTATAGCAGCAGAAAATGAATGAAGGCATCAACTTTTATAAAAAATTAACTTAAAAAAATTTCAATAGCTTTAGGGGGTGCAAATAGTTTTTGGTTTGGGCTTTAAGTGTACCCTTCACCCCCATTGGGTGCATGTTGTACCCAATAGGTGATTATTTTTCCCTCCGCCCCTCACTCCATCCCTCTTCTGAGTCTCCAGTGTCCGTTATACCATTCTTTAAGACATGGACTTTTAATAAATTAATAATTCTGTGCTGCAAAAAATACTGTTAAAAATGAAAAGATAAACCACAGACTGGCAGCACACATATCTGATAGAACACACATCTGTAAGCTACGTGTTTTATCAGATATATCAGTTTTATACTTATATCCAAAATATATTTAAAAAACTGTTAAAAGTCAACAATAAGAAAACAACAGCCCAATTTAAAAAATGAAAAAGTGATCTGAACAGATACCTCACCAAAAAAGATGTACAGATGGCAAATAAGCATATGAAAAGATGGTAAACATAATTTGTCATTAGGGAATTGCAAATTAAAAAAAATGAGATACCACTCCACACCTACCAGAATGGACAAAATCCAAAAAACTGACAATATCAATTGCTGGCAAGGATATAGAACAAAAGAAACTCTTATTCCACTCAGCACAGCTACTTTGGAAAGATAAATGACAAAAAAACACACAGCCACTTTGGAAGATTGAATGACAATTTCTTACTAATCTAATCATTGTCTTGCCATATGATCAAATGAGCCTGCTTCTAGGTGTTTACACAACTGATAGGCAAGCCTATGTCCACACACACACACACACACACACACACACACACACACACACAAATCCTGCATGTGAATGTTTATAGTAGCTCTATTCATAATCACTCAAAACTGGAAATATCCAAGATGTCCTTCAATAGGTGATATACAATACTGTGGTATATCCAGGCAATGAAATAGTATTGAATGATAAAAAGAAATGGGCGATTAAGTCGCAAAACGTCATGTATGAATCTTAAATACATTGCTAAATGAAAGAATCCAATCTGAAAACATTATATAAGAGCCCTATTATATGACATTCTGGAAAATGCAAAACTATACAGTTGATTAAAAAATTAGTGGTTTCTAAGAATTCAGGGGGTGTAGAGAAGGAAGGGTTGACTAGGTGAAGCACAGAATTTTTTTTAGTGGTTAAAGTATTCTATAGGATTCTGTAATGGTGAATACATGACAACATGCATTTGTCAAAACCCATAGAACTCTGGAGTGCAAGGAGTGAACCTTAATGTGTTCAAATTAAAAAATCATTTAGAACGTCAGAGGATCCCAGATGGAATGAAGAATGTGATAAAACTGTCTAGCTGCATTACAAATGTATGAAACAACCTCACTGAATGGGCTGGAGAAAAAAGCGCTGGGCTTAAGTAACTCTGGAAATGAGTGGAGTCTGTAGGACTAAGAGCAGATGGAAGTGTACATAGACTTTGGACTCTAGTTAATAAAGTTGTTTCCTGTGAGAACATGGATTAACGATTATGAAACCACATGTATTACTGAAATGGAATAATTAAGTAAATGGATGGGGATGGTGGGGGTAGTTAGGGTTCTCCCTGTCAGAGTGCAAGTTTACAGATAAGCAGGGAGAAGAAGTTAGAATGATCCTTTGTAGTTACAGATTAGAGGTGGGATATTAGCATGAACTCATGTTTAGATTAATAGAGATCTAGATGGATATGTGGATAAATATTTAGAGCTATGTTTATATACATGGGTTAGTGTACACACATATATTTCCTCACTCTGTCAGTCGAGAGGGCCTTGACACAAGAATAAGCACATGATAAGCACATATAGCAATAAGCACATCTAGCACCTGGATCTTGGTTTCTAACACCATTTTCCATGAAAAGAAATGAAAAAAATAGCTGATTCTAGGACTGGGGCAAGATATACACAAAAGGATTCTGGAGCATCTTGTAGCACCGGAAAGTAAGAAAATGCTCAAAACAAAACAAAATAAAACAAACCAAACTCCCCCCAATCAACCAAACAAAAACAGCCACAACAACAAAACCCAAACAAGCCCACAATGATAAGCATATGTTAAAAGGATACAGGAGTCAACTGAAAGTGCTCCCAATGGTTAGATCTGGAATAATTTACAGAGAAACAAGATAAAGATGTATTGTGTTATCAATATCCACAAGTGTGAATCCACACTGGTGTAAATAATTGGGTAGATAAATAAATGGGGAGAGTAGGAAAAAAAGAACAATATGGAAAAGGGGAATACATGGTCACTTTATAGCGGAGAATCCTGACAAACATTACCTCAGCCAGGTGATCAAGATTAACAACAGCAATGAGACATGTTGATGGTGTGGATCCTTCATATGATATGATGGCACTTTGCCTCTGGAGTTTTCCTCCTAGGAACATGTAACAACAGTCTAATCATCAGACAAATTCCAGTTGAGGAATTTGGTACAAAATATCTGACTAGGACTCTGCACAACTGTTAAGGTCATCACAAACTATTAAAGTCTGAGAAACTCACAACCAAAAGAAGCCCAAGGAGGCATAACTATTAAATATAATGTCGTATCCTGGGACAGAAAAAGGACATTAGGTAAAACTAAGGAATTTCGAATAAAGTATGGGCCAACATTGGTTCACTAATCGTAAGACATGTACCATACTAATGTGAGATGTTAATACAAGGGAAAACTCGGTGTGGCGGTCAAGAGAGCTTTCCAAACTACCTTTACAGAGTTTTTCTGTCAGTCTAAAACTGTTGTAATAAGACAGTTTATTATTATTTTAAAAAGGTAATTTCCGGAAGCACCTTCTGGGGTTGAGATATGGTCAATTCAGGCCCATAGACATTAGCTAACTTACTCTGGAGCCTGAGGGGAGACAGTTTACTTGTAGGAAGACGGTATAGATTGAAAGACCCAAGAGCCCAGGCACTGTTATTATTGAGTCTTTACATTCACCTGTAATATGAAATGGCCTCTTAATGGCCTCTGCCATGGTATCCAGTGCTTCTGAACTGGGGTGAAGCTGCCAGGTAGGGGGTGTTTTGACTTGTCACCATAACCAGGGGATGTACAACAGGCATTTAGCGGGCAAGCAGCATTATATGTTTGTGCCCTGTAATATATAGAACAGCCTCATACAGTGAGGAACTGTCCCACATTCTATAGGAGTTTCTAAAAGCGTTTCTGTACTTCTGTTAGGTGGAAAATCTGTTTAAAATAATCTAAGACCAGACTTGAGCACCTATTTATGTATAAATACTAAGTATTTTTTGCATGTTTTTAATATACACTGAATTTTTCAGGAATGTCATCATCATATACATCCAAGAGAAGGCTGTAGTTTGTACTTTCAGAAGAGTTGTTCACTTATTTGGAAAAATTACACCATTGAAGGGAATGTGGCTTTTGGTATTTGAGTCACCGATATAGTACACTTACAAAAAACCATTTGTATTTATGGTGTTTTAACATATGGTAGAGTAACAATAAAATTGATTACCCCTACCAGATATTTTCAAAGGGAAGGGGGTGAATAATTGTGGTATAATAATTGTGAATAACTGTGGCAATGGGCATAGACTAGGACTGCGCCAGAAAGACTGGGCTGTACAAAGGAGCCTAGGAAATGTAGTTCTTAATGTTCTAGCCCCACAATACAGAAGACACGCCAGAGAGAGGTTAGAATAGATGCCGGGTGAGAAAATCCTCACATATCCTTAGGGACCATTTTGTCTGTTTGATCAATTAATCACTGAGAGAGATGTGTGAAATTTTCCCTTTATGACGGTGAGCCTGTCAATTTATTCTTGTACCTCCTTCAAAACTTTGCATTACAATTTTGAAGTTCATAATGTCAGGGTATGGAGGGTGAGGGTGGATGGATGAATGGGGAGGTGCAGCACTGCCGGAGCCAGCGTGCCGGAGGTGCGTGCTGGTAACCAGAGATCTGAGTCATGCAAAGATTTGCAACACACAAAGAGGTGAAAGAAGAAAAGATTTATTTAAGAAAGGTTCACGTCCCACAGACAGGAAGCGGACCTACACTCTAGATGAGTGTGGCACCGTAGCCCCCGAGCCCTGGCTTAAATCTTTTCCCCTAGAGATGCTGCAATCAGGTAGATGTGACTTCCTTGTTGACCACTTGTGGATGCCTTGGAGACCCTGAGGGGGATCCTGGTCACCAGGCACTGAATATACAATGGGTTGATACTGGTCATGCTTGAGAAGTCTGGGTTTCTAAAAAAGACAGATTACAATAGGCCAGTACTGGTCATGCTTAAGGAGTCTGTGTTTCTGAAAAGACAAAGTTGGCAAAGTTAGTCTTTACCTAGAGTATGTATTTCTCCAGGACACAGCCTCTACTTTCTCATCATTGTGTTAGGGTTTAGGAACAAGATTCAAAAAAAGCATTTCTCCAGGACATAGCCTCCATTTTCCCGTCATTGTGTCATTGTGTTAGGGTTTAGGAACAAGGCAAAACAAATGGATTTCTCCAGGCCATAGCTTCTACTTTCTCATCGTTGTGTCAGGGTTTAAGAACAAAATTAAAAAATGGCTTCCCACTCTCGGTCCGTCCTTTCACATAACTGTTATATTGTCTTAGTGAATAAAACTGTTGAACCCGGGACGCTAATGAGAGAGATAGAGACCACAAAGAGCCAGCTCCGATGCAAACACACAAGGGTCTTTATTCTGGCTCGAGTCTGGGCTCACGCCCGAAGCAGGAGCTTCAGGGATGAGAGCCCCAATCGAGCATGGCAAGCAGTTTTTATACATCATTACAGAGGGAGGGGAAAGAACTTTAAACTTGTTTTTACATGATAGGGTAATTTCTCCTAATGGGTACGGGGGCACTTGGGATTGGTCTGGTCTGCTCAGCTACCTGTGATTGACTGGGGAGCTGCTAAATGAGCAGAGTGGAATGTCAGCAGGCAGGCTAAGCAAAGGAATGTCCGGGAGGGGTTTATTACTTGACATTCACATACTGCTAGCAGCAGTTGCGGAAGCACTCGGTTATTTTATGAGACAAACAAAAATTAAACTTAACAAAATTCTAAGTACAAACACTGCAAACAAATACAGTGAACGTGGGGTAGGAATTCATATAGTAATAGTTCTCTTAGAGTTTTTTTTTAATCTCTTGGGTCTCTCAAAACCTTGTATCAATATGCAATAATTCTTTAGCTTCTAAATAATACTTTTTTTTGTCTTAAAATGTATTTAATCTGGTATAAATATGGCAATCTCAGCTTTCTTTTATTTGATGTTTGCTGGCATATTTTATCTTTTTACTTCCAGTGTTTATGCATCCTTATGTTTTTTCTGTTGCTTATTGTTAGCATGTAGCTGGATTAAAAAATGACCATTTTTGGTTTTAACTGGTGAATTTAATCTGTTTACATGAACTCATGATTACTGTATGATTTAAATTCATTGGTATCTCATTTCATGCTTCCCTTGACTTTATTTCCCTTTTATTGACTTTTATTTTGTATTAAGACCAGTTGCCAACATTTTTACACTAGTTTGAAAATTATATTCTCTATTTCAATTGTTTTAGTGGTTACCCGACAAATTTTAAGAGATACATTTAATTTAGCAATGCCTAAAGGTAATTGGTATTTTTATCCTCCTCTTGTACAAGAAATCAAAAGTCTTAACTTTAATTCCTTTTTCTTTCTTTAATTATAAATTATTGTTGCCATGATTTTAGTTCTACACTGAGCTTCTAGCCCCTCAAGTTGCTATAATTATTACTATTTACGTAATCAATGTTTATTTAGGCTCACCCTAATGTTTATCATTTTCTTTGTTTACCATTTTTTCTTGCTTCTAAAAACTATTTTCTGGGATCATTTTTTTTCTTAAGTATCTCCTGCAGAAGATAAAAAAAAATTTTTTTATTTCAAAAATGTGGGGTACAATTCAGGGTTGGGTATACAAATATTCATTATGCAGGCACCCTTGTTGATGAAGTGTGCCCCCCCTCCCCTGGCAATCCCTTTCTTATAGTATTTTGATAGTTGTTCAAGGTCTTCTAATGAGTGAGAACGTATGTTTCTGTGATAGATCACTGAGTATGATAGACTCGAAATCCATCCAAATTGCTGCAAAGTACATATGTTTGTCCTTCTTTATGGCTGCATAATATTCCATTGTGTGTATGTACTGCATTTTTTAATCCAGTCCAGTTTTGATGGGCAGCACGGTTGGTTCCATGTTTTTGCTATTGTGGATAGTGCTGCAATAAACATGCATGTGCAGGTATCTTTTTTTTGTAAAATGACTTGAGTTTCTCTGGGTATATTCCCAATGGGGGATTGCTGGGTCATATGGAAGGTCAATTTCTAGTGCTTTCAGAAATCACTACACTGTTTTCCAAAGAGGTTGCCCTAATCTGCATTCCCACCAGCGGCATAGAATTTCTCCTTACCTTGCCGGTATCTGTTGTTGTTTGCTTTATTAATGATGGCCTTTCTTACTGGGGTTAGGTGGTATCATAATGTGGTTTTGATTTGCATTTCTCTGATGATGAGTGAGGCTGAGCACTTTTTCATGTGTCTGTTGGCTGCCTGTATCTCTTCTTTTGAGAAGTGATTATTCATGTCTTTTGTCCACTTTTTAATAGGGCTGTTTGTTTTTTTCCTTTCAGCATGTTTGAGTTCCTTGTAGATACTGGATGTTAGGCCTTTGTCAGATAAAGAGTTGGCAAACATTTTTTCCCATTCTTAGGTTGTCTCCCCATTTTCTTGATGGTTTATTTTGCTTTGCAGAAGGTTCTTTAGCGAGCTTCTACTTGTAGCATACTTTCTTAGTTTTGATTTGTTTGGAAATATCTTTATTTCACTCTATAGTAACTTTCAATTGGTAACAATACAGCACTAGGCTGACATTGTCTCTCAGTCTTTTCAGCTTATCATTTTACTAGTTTTTAGCTTACATTGTTATTGAGAAATTGGCTGTCAGTGTAATGTAAATTATTTATAGGTAATCTGTGTTTTTCTTTTTCTTCTCTTGTTATTTTAAAGAGCTCTTTGTGATGTTCTGCAGTTTCACTATAACGGGTTGAGATTGTTTTTCCTCCTTTTTTCCCCTAGTATTCCTTGGTGTTTATTGGTCTTCCTGAATCTGTGACATTCTCCTTGGAAAAATTCTGTTATATTGCTTCTATCTCATTATTTTTATCTCTTTTTTGATAATTTATTTAGTTTCAATTTTATTTTTTAATCTTAAAGATGTGGGGTACAATTTAGGGTTAGGTATACAAATGGTTATTATGCAGGTACCCTTGTTGATGAGGTGTGCCCCTCCCTCTCCTAGGAGTTTCCCTCAGTTGCCAATCCTACCCCCATCCCCTGGCAGTTTCCCACTACTGTCAATCCCTTTCTTATAGTATTATGATAATTGTTCAAGGTCTGCTTATGCATGAGAACTTACCATAATCTGTCCTTTGTTTCTGATAGATCACTGAGTATGATATAGTTTTGTTATCTCTTAATAGAGCTCAGATTGGACATATGTTGGACCTTCTTGTTCTATCCATGTCTCTTAACATCTTTTGTAATTTTTTCATCTTGGTATTTCTGTGCTTCATTTTGTGTGTTTTTTCAGACTTCTCTTCTGATTTACTTATTCTTGCTCCAGTTTTTTAGTTGAAGTCATCAACTAGTTTAAATTTCAGTTCTTACAGATTTTTAAAAAAATTTCTAGTTCTATTTTGTAATCTGAATTTTAATTTTGATAAATTTTCTCTTTTTCTTTGCCTTACTCTCAAACTTTAAAAAAGTTTAAAAAACACATTAAAAACACTTATTTTATCTTATGTATCTGATAAGTGTAATATTTGAAATCTGTATGGTTTTGATTCCACAGTTTTTTCTTTCTTCTGACTCTTGATCACAATAGCTTGTTTCTTTGTGTTTTTGGTGATTTTTTTATTTTGAGCTGATGCTACTTAAAACTTTATCTTTGGTAATTCTTTGAGGCCTGAGTTTAAAGTGGGTTTCTTCAGAGTGGATTTGCTCTTCTTTTACATGACTAAATCAGGACCATTTTAAATAAAGATTTCAACTTGAGTTTTTCAGGCTACATATGTAGTGTGAATACTTACTTCAAAGAATGTGAACTTGTATTTAGGAGTTTTGGGGGAAATATATATTTTTTCCTGTTCCATCTAGAATCTGAGTTGAATAAAACAGTATCTTTATTGACTTTTGGTATAAACTGTTTTTTCTTTTCTCTGACAACTATCCTTTTGGAGTTCTGTTTTTATGCAGTGATCTCAGATCTGACCTCCAACTCTGCCTAGCCTTAGTCTCTTGCCCACAGGTCTTGTTAAAACCCAGGCTCTAAGCTTCCAGGAACTGGAAAATTCCCTCAGGGTTCTGGTGCTCACTTATCCCTATGGATCTGAACTGTTTTATGTACCTAGTACAGAAATGTAGATTGTGTTGCATCGCATGAGAGATGTAAGAAATTTATTCTATACAACTTTCTAAAGGGGAGCAAAGTCCACAGGAAGGGATTCAGCTCTATAAAAGGAACATGACCCTCAAGTAACTTGAGCTGTTTCATGAGGTAGTGAGCTTCTTGAACCAGAAGGTTTTGAGGGTAGTCTAGACAACCACCTACCCATTGGGGATGTGGTTAAGGGGACTTAGGTATAAAGGCTTTGGTTGGACCAGCACTCTGCCATCCTCTCCTTTTACTTGCTTGATGCTGATTTGCATGACAGAACCAAAGCCATGATATAGCCCAGAAGAAGCCTTCTGTCCTTGGCCATGCCAGAAGTTAAAAATATTGGCTTTCCAGGACACTGTCTGCCTGCAAATGGCTCCTTGACACTTGGCAGCAAGCTGTCAGGGCCCAACAGGCTGTGCCAGAGCGTGTGATGCCTGGGCTGCCTGGATCTGCTGTTCACAAGGCCACGTCTTGCATCTCAGGCCCTGTCAAGTGGCCATGGTTTGTCTTGGCTGTATTGCTGTCGAGGGGGAGGTGAGCTGGGACAGGATAAGCGAGCAACAGGTTTTAGCAGGAGTCTAGACAGAAAAGGATCCTTGTACCCACAGGAGCATTCGTTTAAAATAGCTCTTTTCTCAGATATTCTTCTGGTAGTGCTGGGCTGTCTGGGCTGTGGTTTAAGATCATTGGGCAACTTTCTTTTTTGCAATCAGAGAACAGCTTCTGGTGCTATAAAATCATCAGCGAGCTAAGTCAATTAGCTTAGCCAGGAGAGGATTATGTGCGCTGGTTTTGGTACCAGGCAATTTATGCAAGCGGATTTTTACAAAGTTCCAGTGTTTTTCCTTGCCCTGTTTTCCTCCAGGGCAGTCACAGTTTAACTGGGGCTGGGCTCTAGCAGGTGATGTCTTTGGGTGCTTTTTTAATTGCCCATGGAGAAACTGGGTGAAAAATGTTCACACTCTCATGCTTGGTGTAGTAAGGAGAGGAGTCCAACAGCAAACACGGGCAATCTGTTTATATGAAGAGTGTAGTAAAATGTCCTTTTCCCGTTTGAGAGGAATTGGATGCATCTACAGAGCTCACTAATGAGGGACTAGGACGAGGGTCCTGAGGGCAGTGAGTGGAAACCAGGTGAATAATGAAGGTAAAGCCAAGGGGTCAATCCAGATGCAGCCTACAGGGACTCTGTTTTGTGTCAGTGCAAATCAGAGCTTTGGGCTACATGTGGGATTATGGGTAGATGATGTAATGCTATTCGGGCACGCAAAAGACGTGAGTACATAGGTGACTTTGGGAAGCTATCACCAAATATGTAACAGAACCCCCCACCCCTGCCCCATAGTCTCTCTTGTGTTCTGGCCCTTGCTACAAAAGTACCTGTGCTGCTTATAGGAAAAAAAGGGAAAGTGGGAGAGAGAGAGAGAACACAGAGGAATATAAAAAGACTCACCTATTTGGAGAAAACTACCTGTAGCATTTTGACGTTCACTTTTCTAGATCCTTTTCTGTGTGTGTGTGTGTGTGTGTGTGTGTGTGTGTGTGTGTGTATTTCTTTTTCTTAAAAAAAATTTTTTTTAAAAGGCAGACGGTCGAGAGAGCTCCTACCAGAAGCTCAGCTCTCTCTCCACTCCCTGTCCTGTGTATTTCTTTTTACAGAAATGGAATCATACTCTTTTGTCATCTGCTTTCCTGCTTCTTATATTGATTTGATAAGTAGATCTTTAACGGATACCTACTATATGCCTGGTCCTGTTTTGAGCACTGGGAGTACATTGATTAAAAAACAAACAAGCAAACAACAAACAAACAAACAAACTCCTTGCTTTCATGGAGCTTATGTTGTAGCAAGCATTATGTAGTGAGCATCTTTTCATCCCAATAGATCTTTTTATGGGACAGCATTGTAATTATTTTATTTGAGCTATGGGGTACACGTGAAGATCTCTTACAAAAATAAGTTGCATACAGGTGAAGTTTGGACTTCTAGCAGGTCCTCTCTCCCCTGACAGTGGCCTGGTACCCAGTGTGTTGTTGCATGCTCCTATCCCTCCTCCTTCCCGCCCTCCCCTAGTAATGTCCAGCGTCTGCTGATCCCACTCTTAGGCTCATATGACCAGTGATCAGAGCCTGCTTCTCAGTGAGAACATGTGGTATTCAGTTCTTTGTTTCTGTGATAGTTCACTTCGTATGGTGGTCTCCAGATGCATCCCTGTTGCTGCAGAGGCCACAGTTTTGTTCTTTATGGCTGTATAATAGTTCTTTGTGTATACGTACCCCATTTTCTTTATCCAGCCTACTTTCAATGGGCATCTGGGTTGGTTCCATGTTTTTGCTCTTGTGAATAGTGCTGGAACAGCATTTTTAGGAGTCACATACTATTCCCTGATATTGATAGATTTTAATTTCATTGTGTCCCATTGTTGGAAATTCAGAGGAGTTGCAGCATTTTGCCATTACAATGATCTGATGAACATTTTTGTAGCTCATATGCATGTACATCTTGAGATAAAGGCTGTAATGAAAAATTCATAAACCTAAATGTTACCCCAGGTAATAAATGTGCTCTGTCTGGTTATGACATGCAGGCAGTTAGTCTTAAAGACATTTGAGCCCAGAGGGTATCGCTGACAGACTTGGCTAGCTGTGTGGCTTGGGTTGGGACAGGAGAGCCATGTGTGAGTGTATTTCAGCTGACCCACGTGGACTGCCTGGCAGCATTTGACCTCCAGATCAATTAAGGACAGGTATGGGTTTTAGGGGTCTTCAAAGGGCCCCGCTGCTCTCATTGTGGGTTAAAAAATAAAGGTTTGCTGCTTCACAACAACAGGCTACTTGAAAAAATATTTTAGTAACCCAGAGAAAAGCATTCTGCAGCAGCGCACACACATGAGTTGGGCACAGCCTGCGTTTGTGCCTTCAGGATTGACATTGCACCGGGGGGAAGGCCTGGCTTTCCAAAAGGGCTGTCAGTATACTGAGCCCTTGTGAGCAGGGTGAAAGGGGAGGAAAGGAGAGGTGGTAGATTCCAAGAAGGAAGGGTTGCCCTATCTTGTAGATGGGTGCTCACAGGGCTTTAGATGGTCTGTGTTTTCACAATGTGCTCTTAGGATCACTGGAGAAACTGAGTCCCTCTCTTTCCTGGATAGTTGGCTAATCGAGGAGCCCTATCTATTGGAATCATTTAAAAGTTCTGCTCTCTTACATACCTTTCTTCACCAAATTTGGTCCAGTGTCACTGAATCTATTGTTCAACGCCCAATTCTCCTTCACTTGAATAACTGCAGGAGCATTTTTAATGAAACTCCTTGTTCCTGCTTCTCTCCAGCCCATTTTCCACTCAACCATAGCCTAAGCTATCTTAGCAACACGAACACTGCATCATGTGATCGCTGGGTTAAAAACCTTCAGTGACTTCCTGTTGCCGACAGGGGGACATCCAAACCTTTTAGAGGCTGTCAAGGTCCTCCATGTGGCCTGGCCTACTGGTCCTGTCCTGTCTCCTGCCATGGTCCTCGCCTGCTTTCTAGCTGGAAGCCACCTCCAGCTCCCTGGAAGTGACATATTTATTCAGGCCTCTGTATCCTTGCACACTGTCTTACATGTTTTCCCCACCTTTGGTTCTTGGCATGTTCCTACTCCTACCCAGACAGCCCCTTCCCTGTGATTCCATTGCCCTGTCCTTCTCTATATTGAACTTATGGTACTCATTCACTTGTCTCCTTGTCTGTATCCTTTCCTGCGCTGTGAACGACTTGGAGACAAAGGCTGAATCTTATTCATTTTTGTATCTCTTATCCCATTGCAGTGCCTAACATACATTTGTTGTTGAATGGATGCTTACCAAACCATAAATATTGGAGGGGTAGATAAGATCTGGATGGCAAAAATATTTTCTTTGCTGCTGCTAAGCTAACCAGATAGAATGTATTCTGTGCTCAGTTCTGATGAATATTTACAGACATCTTTTTAAAGACTTCTATTCTAAAGGTGATTAATTTTGTTACATAAGGGATGGTTCTTAAAATTAATTTATCCACATGCATGCTCTCTCAAACATATGATTTGATGGTGTGAATACACACACACGCACTCACACACACACACACACAGTCTCAACTAATAAGAGATAAATTCAAACATGGGACTCTCTCGCTCTAAACTGTGTTTTTGACAACTATACTCTCTCCTGCCAGAGGATGCTGGTATTTTGGGTCCAAGAGAGGGAGTTGCTGTGTGTTATGGCTTGTACCTATAACTCCAGCTACTCAGGAGGCTGAGGGAGAGCAATTGCTTGAGCCCAGGAGTTCAAGCCCAGCCTGGGCAAAATAATAAGACTGTCTGAAATTACAATTTTTTTTTAAGAGGTGACTTATCAATGGAGAAAAAGGGAAATGTGAAAAAAACAAAACCAAAACCCAACACCTATGAGACGATTCATGTGTTCATGTAGACATTAAAAATAGGCAATTTCTTTCTCTCTGGTCTCAATTTCCATATTTATCAAATGTGACTAATAATATTCTTCCTTATAAGACAGCTGGAAGGAATAAATGGGATAATGTATTTTATATAGTAAATGCTAAAAAATGTAGCTGTCATGTTTATTTTTCCAGAATTCTTGGGTTTTTCTTCTTTCTTACGCTCAGGAATCTGTGAGTGGGCCCTATTAGAAATAAATCTTTGCAGAGAGAAAGCTCAGGGTTGCCAGGGGTTGATGAGTGGACGGCTATTAAATATTCCTTTGGAAGTTTCTAAAGACCTCCTCACACCTCCAGTCCTCCTGCCCTCTTGTTTACTCCTGCAGCTAGATTTCTCCTAAGGCCGTGTTCAAAGATAACATCTGTGAGTTAGTACCCCTGCCAGAGTTAACGAGTGAAAACTTTTACTTTACACCTCCACCAGAAGGAGCATTGCTTTCTTTCCTTAAAAAAAAAAAAGGATTTTTTTCTTGAGCAGGAAGACCTGAGGGCAGGCTTGGGGAAGAAATATCTGGTAAGGAAAAAGCAGAAGAAAGGAAGTAGTGGCATAAAGGGTTCTGCAGAAAACATTATTGGATATACCGTCCAGGGTTGACCACCTATCTTCCTTTTCCTGCCATTTTGTTCAGAATTATCTCTCAATTCTTTCTTTTATATTTTGGTTCAATCCTGTGGATTAATTCTCCTGGTCAACCTACTTCTCTGATAGGTGTGTGGGGAGGAGATATGTGGGGGGAAGGATGAGAAAGAGAGGTCTTTACTAGCCCAAATGTACCTTCTAGAAAACTAGAGCTGAGCTTACTGGTAGACCTGGGTTAGGACACAAACCTGAGGAGGAGAGGTCATAAAGGATAAGATGACTTAGCAGCATGGTGGACGTAGTTGGGGATATCACTTCCCCCAGCTACTTTTTAAAGGAAAATTGTGGTAAAGTATATGTAACATAAAATTTACCACTTATTCCATTTTTAATTGTACAGTTCAGTGGCATTAAACATATTCACATCGTTGTGCAACCATCATCAGTACCCAGTTCTGGGATATTTTTAATCTTCCCAAACAGAAACCCCATGCCCGCTAAACTATAACTTCCCATCCCCCTCCACCCTACCCCTGCCTCTGGCAGCCACCCTTTTACTTTATGCCTGTATGAATTTGACTACTCTAGGTACTTCCTGTGGGTGGAATCATGAAGTATTTGTCCTTTTGTGACTAGCATATTTCACTGAGTGTTATGTCCTTGAGACTAGCCTATACTGAAGACTTCAGCTGTTGTTGGAAATTGCTTTGGAAACAGCACTTGAGCTGGCTGCCGACCACCCACAGGCCTGGGTTCAGGAAGGGATGCCTGGGTGGCCATTTTCCTTTCAAGGAGCCTGGCGATAGCGTTGTTAGTGTTCCCTAGACACCCAAGAAAAAAGCCTGCTAACCATTCTCTTTGCCTATTGCCTTCTCCTTCTCGGGGGCCATTAAGATCCAAAACAGCAGGCTCTTCCTACTGAAAAACCTCTGCAGTATTGGCAGTGAGGCTGGGCACCATTGGTAGCCAGGAAAGACTCTGCTCCTACTGAGGAAGTAGACCACAATTTCCCATGCTTGCTCCCAAGTCACAGTTTGGAATAGCCCTCTCCTGCTTCCGGTGGCTCCCGTCCCGCCATACGACCTGTGGCTTCTGTGGGGAGCTATAGGAGGGCTGCCTCTTTCTGGGCTGGTCACACAGACAGCCTCATGGGGTCTTGGCAGAGCTGGCCAGTGGCTGCCAGTCTCCTGGAAGTCTGCCTTGCCCTCTGCTTGGAAGCCTTGTCCTGTCTGATATGGCAGGGTCCGGTGTCTAGAGGAAAGGTTCCTCTGGAGTTTGGATGAAATCTGGGCTGTCCTGTCCTATCCCCAGAAAAATCTGAGCAAGCAGCAATTGTAATTAATACTTGGTGAATGATGCCACCGGGGGGGTTAGCTCCTGCAGCCCAATGTTCTGAATGGGTGGAACACATGGTGTCCGTTGGGTGCTAGCCATGCTTGCTAATGAAGTATTCACTTTACTTATTTTGGCTTTGGGGTTAGCCAAGGATAGAAGCCCAGAAATAAAGTAGTGCCCTAAAAGCTTCCTGTCCCAGCTCTAATTGCTTTTCTTTCTCCTTCTCCAGGGGCTTCATCTCAATTCGAAGTTGTTTCTCCATATTTTAGCTTCTGAGCAAGACAACGCTTTGAAACTTGTTTAAAGTAGAGCACATGTCAAAAGTATACATATCATAAAGAACAGGTTGATGGATTCTCTAAAAGTGAAAAAAACCCATGTCACATACAGTAAGAAATGGAATATTCCTAGAGTCCCAGAAGCCTCTTCATGCTGCCTTCCAAGGGGGCCAGTAGCCTGACTTCTAATATTCTCCCAGATCAGTTTTGCCCGTTTTTGTCCTTAATGTCAATAGAATCACTAGTGCCAGCACTTCTGAGTGGAGGCTCCTTTTACTTAGCATCCTGTCTGTGAGATTCGTGCATATGATTGTGTGCAGTTGTAGTTCATTCATTCATTCCCTACAGCATCCCACTGCATATTACAATTTATTTGTCCACTGTAGAATAGTAGTATCAGTTCCACACTGAGCCATATTGGGGTCTGAGGCAAAAGGAAAAATCAACAATACCGATTCTGCCTTTACTTACAAATCTGATGTTTTTAATTCATCTTTTTTTTGCATTAATTTTGATTTTAAAAATATTGTGTTAAAATGTTATGTATCATGATGATGGGCTTTTTGGCTCTTCCTTTACTTTTGCTTCTGAGGAGTGTCTCACCTCACTCTTGTGCCAGCTCTGTCTACCATAGATGGACATATGGACTGAACAAATTTTTTGGTAATTATGAATAGTGTTGCTGTGAACCTTCCCAGACATGTCTCATGGTGCACATATAAATGCATTTCTGTTCTGCGTAGACCTACAAATGGTCTTTCTGGTGAAAGGATTGAGTATAACACCAGGAGGCTTTTGTTTTCCTTTCCATGTGCCAACCTTTCTTTCCAAAGCTGTTTGGAGAACTGATTTGGCTTTGTCTTGTGGAGCGGACTGTGTCTTTCTGTTGGCAAGACAGGGCTTGAGGAAAGTCAGAGCACCTACCTCCTTGGTGTTGTCCATCAGAACCCAGGGGAGCCTGGGAACCAATGATATGCAAGTAGGTATGTTGGAGAGTGTTATGTGGGCCCCTTACTAGAGGGTCTTTCATGAAAAGTTTCCTCAAGGTTAATGTTACATTTATATATACTTAAATATGACTTATATATACATCTACTTCTAGATGTAATCGTTAAGATGTAATTATTTATATTATTTCATCATATTATGAACTTCATAAAAATTTTGCCAGCTTGATCTACTAAAGCCAAATGGAGATGTGTTAGAGTTTCCCAACAGATCATATCACGGCATGATTTTAGAATTTCTCTTTTAATTAATCAAATACTTTTGTCTCAATAGCATATGACTATAAAATAAAGTCACATTGAAATGAAATATTTTTTCCCCCCTTTAAAATCAGGAAAAAATGTCTTTTCTCACCATTTTTCAACATAATACCAGAATGTCTAGCGAATGCGATAAGGCTAGGAAAAAAAGAGCATATAATTTGGAAAGGAAGACATAAAATGGTCTTTTATGTGTACATTACATGATTGTCTACATAGCAAATCCCAAAGAATCTGCAAAAAAGATTCTAGAACTAATAAGTAAGTTTAATAATGGAATACAAGATCAATAATCAAAAGTCAATCATGTTGCTATATATTAGCAATGAACATTTGGAATTTGAGAATTAAAAAATAATACTCTTTTTAATAGCACCAAAAATATTGAACAAGATATGTGCAGAATCTGTGTGTTGAAAACTAAAACAACAATGAAACAAATAAAAAAGCAAGACACAAGTTAGTGGAGAGATAGGCCATGTTCATGAATCAGAAGACTTACTATTAAGATGTTAGTTTTCTCTAGTGTCATCTATAGATTCAACACAATACCAGTCAGAATCTCAGTGAGATTTTCTTATTGGTATGGATGAACTGATTCTAAAATTTGTATGGAAAGACAAACAAATAAGAATAAGCAAAATAATTCTGAAAAAGAACAAAGTTGGAAGACTTAGATTACTTGAATTTGAAACATATTACACAGTTACAGTAATTAAAACAGTGAGGAATTGGGAAAAGATAGACATATAGAGCAATGAAATACAATAAAGAGTTGAGAAATAGATTCACATAAATATAGCCAATTGATTTTTGACAAAGGTGAAATGGCAATTCATTGAATCAAAAATAGTCTTTTCAATAAGCGATGCAGAAACAATTGGCTCTCCATATGAAAAACAAAATAAAATAAAGCAACTTGGCACTTATATACAAAAGTATAAATCCTAAAACCATAAACCTCTAAACTTCTAGAAGAAAAATAGGAGAAAATCTGTGTGACTTTGGGTTTAGCAAAGAGGTTTTAAGATATGACATCACAGAATGAAATAAATGTCTCTAAATTAATGCTGATATAAGTAAATGACCGAATAAACAAATGCATAAGTAAGTACATATAAAAACAGAATAACTTTTCTGTGCAGAAGAATTCCAATGAATAAATATAGAAGGGGTGAGGGAAATAGAAAAATCACCATTAGAACACCTCTGTGATAATTGCTCTTGGCACAATCTGTTGATTGATGTTAAAATTAGAAGGCAAAACTTTTAGAGACACAGAATATCTACATAGCATAAATGTTTTTCCCCAAATAGGCAACTACTGTGGTGGTTTTGACATGTGTTCACAAAATCTCTCTTCTTCCATCCTGGAGGAACAGTTTAAGTCCTCTCCCCTGTGTGTGGGCTGATTTAGTGATTGCCGTTTTTTTTGTTTGTTTGTTTTGTTTTTTAAGCTTGTCCCAAACACATTTATTTTCAGGATCCCAAGCTATTAGGCAAAGAGATTTAGGTCAGTTTCAAGCCCTCAAAGCCACAGAATTTCCATCTCTTCTCCAGGCTGGCTCCAACTCCAGTCATCTGCTTGAAGGTATGCTGGAGTCTGCTCATGAGACAGTTGACATCACTGGTGCGGATCTTATGATCAAGACGGTGCAAGTAGGAACAGATGTATTCAATGCTTGCTCCAAATGGGTGAACATGAAGGTATGTAGAGATAATCCCCACTGGCAGCGCTTCACGTTCAGATTTGACAGGGCTGCCGTTCATGGTCTTCTCAAGAGGATAGTCGCTATCCCGGCTGGATGCACCCAGTCTAGAAGCACAGTTTTCCTTTTCTTTAGGGTTTTCCAACATTTTTTCCACCTGTAACTTGTCATCTTTTATTTTTTCAAGTTTAGCTTCTTTTCTTTTGTGTTCCTCTTGGACTTTGAGTAGATGCTGCTGCATTCCTTGCAAGGCTTGTTGCAGGAGTTTCAGCTGCTGTTCTTTGTTTGGGTCATCTTACCAGGGCCCTTCAGGGATCCGCCAGGGACAGCGAAGCTAAGTAGTGACTGCCTTTTAACAAATAGATACCTGCACACGTATGTTTATCACAGCGTTGTTCACAATAGCAAGAACCTGGAAGCAATCATGCTGCCCATCAAAAGAGGACT